>NW_026600235.1:11816-59316 GCF_029448725.1 Salvelinus fontinalis
GTTTAAATAAAGGATGCTCCACCAACTGTGTTAGTATGGTGCATCTCACCCACCCCCCAACAGTGTTGCCCCCCCCCCCTCCCCTCTCACTGCATGTTGCTGGTTCTAAACAGATCCCTCCCTGGGTGGCAATGCTGTTGCTACCTTATTGAGAAAGATGCAGTCCTCCTGTCCTCCTCTCCTCCTCCTCTCTTTCCTCCTCTCTTCCCTCTCTCCTCTCCCTCCTCCTCCCCTCTCTCCTCCTTTCTTCCCTCTCTGCTCTCCTCCCCCCTCCTCCCCTCTCTCCTCCTCTCTTCTCTCTCCTCTCATACCATCCTCATCCTCTTCCTCCTCTCCTCTCTCCTCCTCTCTTCTCTCCTCTCTACTCCTCTCTTCCCTCTCTGGCTCGTCAATAAAATATACAAGCAGCCTAATTACAGCCACAGTGTCAGATTCAATGTATTTTCTTTGTAGCAGGAGAAATCCCCACAGAAAGCTTTTCAATGTACGTAGTCTCATAGAGAACAATGCTGTCCCTCCAGACCAGTGCAGCAGCAGCACAAAGGACCATTATAAATGATGATTCATATTTCATATGTTCCCAAATGTTTGGTGGAAGTTACAAATGGATGGATGGTGCAGTATTTATGCTATGCAACAAACAGACTATGTATTAGTAATATGTGTTGAGTGAAGAGAAACATATTCTGTTGTTTATATCCATTTGTTGTCAGACTACTGGCTCTCAGGATAGCAAGAGGAGGAAGAGGAGAGGAGGAGGAGGAATGTCTGTGGAGCCTGGCTCAGCTGGAGAGGGAAACTGATGCTAACCCTAAACCTAACCCTAACCCTAATCCATTTGTTGTCAGACTACTGGCTCTCAGGATAGCAAGAGGAGGAAGAGGAGAGGAGGAATGTCTGTGGAGCCTGGCCCTAACCCTAACCCTAACCCTAACCCTAACCCATTTGTTGTCAGACTACTGGCTCTCAGGATAGCAAGAGGAGGAAGAGGAGAGGAGGAATGTCTGTGGAGCCTGGCTCAGTTGGAGAGGGAGTGGGAAACTGATGCTAACCCTAACTCTAACTAACTACTCTTCATCACTAACTGTTGATCACACAACCATAACCCGTACTCTTCATCACTAATCCTAACTGTTGATCACACAACCATAACCCGTACTCTTCATCACTAACCCTCACTGTTGATCACACAACCATAACCCGTACTCTTCATCACTAACCCTCACTGTTGATCACACAACCATAACCCGTACTCTTCATCACTAACCCTAACTGTTGATCACACAACCATAACCCGTACTCTTCACCACTAACCCTCACTGTTGATCATATAGCCACATGCTGTAGAAGTCTGGTGAGTTCCTCTTTCTCACTGTTCACATAACAATGTACTCATCTCTCTACTCAGGCATATGAATCCAGTGGGACATTTAAAACACAATACACAAAACAACTCTCAAAAGTTCCTACTGAAAGAATTTTCATCGCCCAATGTTTTGTTGTTGCGAAAGACAAGCAAATACTAAGTAAAACAGTCCTGAGCTGAGAGGATGTTTTCTCCTATATCACTACTGAGAGCAGCAGTAAAACATGAAGAGGCCTGTAGAGGACCACCTGCTGAGAAAGACAAGCAAATACTAAGTAAAACAGTCCTGAGCTGAGAGGATGTTTTCTCCTATATCACTACTGAGAGCAGCAGTTAAACATGAAGAGGCCTGTAGAGGACCACATGCTGAGAAAGACAAGCAAATACTAAGTAAAACAGTCCTGAGCTGAGAGGATGTTTTCTCCTATATCACTACTGAGAGCAGCAGTAAAACATGAAGAGGCCTGTAGAGGACCACATGTACAACATGATCATTGGAATGTGAAATAATAAACACTTGGAGTCAGAGAGAGAACTGGATGTAATATTAAACTAAATGACAATTAGTGCTGACTCTAGCCCTACAATCAGTACACCATCGTTAGAGCCCAGAGCAGATCAGGAGTTTGTGCTGACTCTAGCCCTACAATCAGTACACCATCGTTAGAGCCCAGAGCAGATCAGGAGTTTGTGCTGACTCTAGCCCTACAATCAGTACACCATCGTTAGAGCCCAGAGCAGATCAGGAGGCTGCAAACAAAGCCAGGATGTTAGAGTGACATTCTAACACGGCAGGAATAAGGTGACGATTAATAGTTACAAAATGAAGCTTGTTTACCTCTGGTTATATGCATATTAGAAGAGGTGGTAGAACTTTAAAATAGAAACTATTCAACTTACAACGTTGCAATGTGCAGAGAAGCATATCGTAATGACGACATACAGGAACATAAGCTAAAAGTTTTACACAATTTATAGAACATGCAGCGACGATATTCGCGGTGTAATTGAAAGAGGAATTTGCATGGGCATGAATAACTTAGTACGCACAACACACGTTCTTACCACTGTAGGCACCAATCAAAATTAATTATTTCTATTATACATTTTTCATAGGCCCAATCCGAGACTGACAAAATGCATTAGCCACTTAGCAACCATTGCATTTTTCATTGCAAGCTGTTCTGCAGGAAAACAAAATAACATCTGAAAGACAACAACCACAGCTGATGGGGAAACGTTCAGAGGTTCCTAATCTGGAACAACTGACCTCCATGTCACTACCACTAAACATCAGACTCACTGGAAGGGTTGGGGAAGACAACACCACAGCTGATGGTGAAACGTTCAGAGGTTCCTAATCTGGAACAACTGACCTCCATGTCACTACCACTAAACATCAGACTCACTGGAAGGGTTGGGGTCAGGAAGACAACACCACAGGTGATGGGGAAACTTTTAGAGGTTCCTATTCTGGAACAACTGACCTCCATGTCACTACCACTAAACATCAGACTCACTGGAAGGGTTGGGGTCAGGAAGACAACACCACAGCTGATGGTGAAACGTTCAGAGGTTCCTATTCTGGAACAACTGACCTCCATGTCACTACCACTAAACATCAGACTCACTGGAAGGGTTAGGGTCTGGAAGACAACACCACAGCTGATGGGGAAACGTTCAGAGGTTCCTATTCTGGAACAACTGACCTCCATGTCACTACCACTAAACATCAGACTCACTGGAAGGGTTAGGGAAGACAATGCCACAGCTGATGGGGAAACGTTCAGAGGTTCCTATTCTGGAACAAAACATCAGGCTCACGGAAAAACACAATAAATATTAACCATTTTCTGAAATCTGTTTTTTTCTTCTGTTCTTTTACTTTTTGAAATGAAAACATATATTTGCTTTGATTTCATGCAGTAGTAATGGTGGTGACTGGTATAGTTCAAAAAGTAAGTAGAAGAAAAGTTAGGATAGCCTGAACATATGATAGTTGGTTTGCTGTACCTCGCTTGGACGATTCAAGAGTTACTATTGGTGAGTTATATTATGCTAATTTATATAGTGATAGTCGATAACAACATTTAAGATTTTGAAGTTAGAATAGCGTGAACATGTGTAAGTTGGTTTGGTGTCTTTAGCTAAAACGGTTCACAAATTAATGTTGGTGAGTTATTTTATGCAAATGTATATAGTTATAGTTGATAAAAGTTTTAAATAATTAGAAGTTAGAATGGCTTGAACATGTGAAACTTGTTTGGTGTATGTAGCTTGAACGGTTCAAGAGTTACTGTTGGTGGGTAATGTTATGCTAATAAATACAAATGTATATTGTTTTAATACATATACGTTTTAAAGATTTTGAAGTTAGGAAAACCTGAACATGTAAAAGTTGGTTTGGGATCTGTAGCTTGAATGTTTCAGTAAGTGCTGTTAGTGAGTTACTTTATGCACATTTATGCAAATGTATTTACACTGAACAAAAATACAAATGCAACATGTAAAGTGTTGGTCCCATGTTTCATGAGCTAAAATAAAAGATCCCAGAAATGTTCCATACACACAAAAAAACGTATTTCTTTCAAATTGTGTGCACAAATTTGTTTACATCCCTGTTAGTGAGCATTTCTTCTTTGCTACGATATTTCATCCACCGGACAGGTGTGGCATATTAAGAAGCTGATTTAACAGCATGATCATTACACAGGTGCACCTTGTGCTGGGAATAATAAAAGGCGATTCTAAAATGTGCAGTTTTGTCACACAACACAACGCCACAAATGTCTACAGTTTTGAGAGAGCATGCAATTAGCATGCTGACTGTAGGAATGTCCACCAGAGCTGTTGGCAGAAAATGTACTGTTCATTTCTCTACCAGAGAAACATGGCACAACATGGTAGCAGCACAAACATGGTACAAACATTGTGGGCACAGACAACAGCACAAAGGGCAAGAAGGTAGAGACAAGAATATTACACGCAAATCTTTTGGAAATAAATCTAAGTAGGGTAAACATCTCAGTGTAGTTTAAGCGTGAAAGAGGGGATAGGTCTAGAATTGTAGATTTGTTTTACCATTCTAGTCTATGGCCCTTTTTTTCCATTTAAATGCATTGGTATCCATAGCAACAGCTCCGTTTGGGCTGCTTCATGATGCAATATGAGAGTGCTGTTAGCTGACATTAGTTAGCTGCTTATGGTCACGCTAAACCCCTATAAACAGCTGTAACCTTTTACTTTAAGTTTCTGCGAGTATCTAACTTGTTGGGGGAGTGGTAAAAATGGAAAAAAAAATGTTATTGAAGTTACTAAAACAGCTGTGTTGTTAGATCCGGATATTTTTGTTCTGCAAACAGATTTGAATTGCAGAAAAGTAGACGAAGATGTCATACGTTCTAACTTTTTGTCTAAGTTGTTGGGGAAGTGGTCAACATTTCGGTTGTTTATTAAAAGGTAGAGAAAATGTTGTTGATGCATTAATTTAAACAGCTGTAACCTTTGATCGGTACATGATAATGATGTTATTATTTCAGATTTGAATAGCAGAGAAGAGGAGTCATGTTTTGTGTAAATGTTTACTGTGAATGTTGGAAGTGATGATGTCACATGGCAGTTAATTCAACAGTGGGAAGTTAGTAAAACTAATTGGGAAGCTAAACTAGTTGATGTGGTTACTAAAAACCAGTTGAACCGAACCTCTTGATTTAGTAGTTGATCTTTTTGTTGTTATTTCCAGATTTGAAAAGCAGATAAGAAGAAGATTTCACACCCTTTAACTTTTTGTCTAACTTGTTCCGAATGTGGTCCAAAAAAAATTCATCAAAGTGAATGAAGATGGTCAGAAAGAAAAAAATAATTGCTACAGAAGTATAAATAATATCAAAACGTTGAAGGCTATTCCAGACCAGTCTGGGCATCTGAATGGCGTCTTAAACAGTGGAAGAGGAAGAGTTTGCAGACCAATAAGAAGAAATATGACCAAGATTTAAAGTCAGGATTCTTTTCCTAACTAGATGGTAATTGTACATGAAGAAACATTGGTGGGACCTTCTTTAACTCTTTATAAATACTTTTGTAGTAGTGGAAGAAGTTCAATGTTTTACTTCAGCCAAGAAGTTAAATATAGTCAAAGTTAAATGTAGTAAAATAATTGGTTTGATTACTTTTATAGACTACACTACCAACCTTGCATCACTTTGGTCTCTGACACAACAGGGATTAAAGTCCCCCCCGAGGCGGTGCGGTGCCAGGGAGAAGGTCAACAGTCGTAGGGCCGATGTGGAGGAAGAGATGTGGTGTGTAACAGTATAGCTTCCGTCCCTCTCCCCGCCCCTACCTGGACTCCAACCAGGGACCCTCTGACCTCATCTGTCTGCTCCATGTAGGTGTAACAGTATAGCTTCCGTCCCTCTCCTCGCCCCTACCTGGACTCCAACCAGGGACCCTTTGACCTCATCTGTCTGCTCCATGTCTGTGTAACAGTATAGCTTCCGTCTCTCTCCTCGCCCCTACCTGGGCTCCAACCAGGGACCCTCTGCACACATCGACGACAGCCACCCTCGAAGCACCCATCGCTCCACAAAAGCCATGGCGCTTGCAGAGCAAGGGGTACAACTACTTGAAAGTCTCAGAGCAAGTGACGTCACCGATTGAAACGCTATTAGCGCACACCCCGCTAACTAGCTAGCCATTTCACATCGGTTACATGGGCAGAGTTGAAAACCTCCCATAAGTCCTGGCATTCCGTGGGAACGGCAGAGAGATTCAAGGCTTTACCAAGTCCAAATGGACTCCAACCCATGATGGAACCCGTAGCCCTCTGGAGCCATAAAAACCTCAAAACCATGGGTACATGAGGAGACTCCAGGAGCAGAAACTGCATAGACTCGCTGTGGTTGCCTGACACTCGCAGGTGGATAGGAACCATATTGTGGGAGACTCTGCCAATTTAGTGGCCATCCAGTGATATCGGAATGGAAAGGAGTGAAGATATCCAGCTCCGACACCAGGGGCCATAAAACTCCGGCCCCAAAGTCAATGAGCACCCGGATGGATTTGGACTGGCCTCCCCACAACAGCATAGAGGGGATTACGAGTAGTGAGAGATCGGAAACTCCCTGTACGGCTCACCAGTGTACTCGTACCTACTGATGAGCCTGGTCCTTTAATTGGTAGGTAGATAAGAAATGTCCTGTAGCTCCACAATACAGACAGCTCTTGCTGTTTAATCTGCGTAAGCGCTCAGCAGGAGACAATCTAGCCCTGCCCAGTTGCATGGGCTCCACAGGAGGTGAGTCGACAGCCCTTGGTGATTTCCGAGAGAACTCGGGTGACATTGGATTCAATCGGAAATGTAGGCTTTGGGGATTTCCGGGATTCCTCTGAGGCGAGGTGGAAATCGAGGACGAGCGAGGGCAACAGGGAACAGACTCCCTCTCCCTCCTAAGTTCCCATAACTGCCCATCGATCCATCGATCCGGATGGCCAAGGCTATGAGAGAGTTGATCGTCCATCGGCAGCTCCCGGGCTACGAAGCTCATCTTTAATCACCTCCAATAATCTGTGACGGAATGTGTCGAACAGGGTTTTCGGGTTCCAGGCATGCTCAGCCGCCAACGTGCAAAAATCCACCACATAGTCTGCCACACTATGGGAGTTTTGACGAAACTGGAGCAGCTTACGACGAGCCTCACTCCCTGAACAACGGAGAATCTAACACTTTTCATACCTCCACCACGAACTTCTCCAGACTGAGGCAAATGTTGGACTGTTGCTCCCACACCTCTGTAGCCCAGGCAAGTGCCTTCCCTCAGCGTCCGGGAAGGCAAGAGGTCAGAGGGAAACGAAGCAGACACAACCCTTTTGGAACCTTTCTTTCTAAGAGTGTAGGAACCAAACAGGCCATAACAGGGGGGACACCTACCTGAATCTGTATCAATAAGAAACGCTTGCTTTTGTTTTGTGCAAAAAGTTTTACTACGGTGTCCACTAATGATTACACCGCAGGGTATAGGTTAGTGGAGGAAGACAGAGAGACAGGTTCACTAGGGTTCTGGTGGAGAGATGGAGAGTCCATAGAGATCCTATTCAGTTCTATTCTATTCTGATATAAAGCAGATTTCTGATGTTCAGAGCTTCTACAGATTAGTAGTGGAGTGCAGGTCAGGGTTACAGTCAAGTTAGAGCCGTCGTCGATGGGCCTAATAATATTTTTTATCGTAGTCTGTGATATGTCGACACAGGCCCTGTCTGAATGTCATTCACCTGTTGCTAATTTTGTAGGGGAACATGCCCCTCTAATCTACGCACTTGATTTTTCTTTAGTGTTTGGGTTGGTGCCCCCCCCCTTGGTTTGTGCTGTGGTGGAGGTCTTTATGGGCTGTACTCGGCCTTGTCTCAGGATTGTAAGTTGGTGGTTGAAGGTATCCTTCTAGTGGTGTGGGGGCTGTGCTTTGGCAAATTGGGTGGGGTTATATCCTTCCTGTTTGGCCCTGTCCGGGGGTGACCAGTACTATGGAGCTGCTGCTCAGTTCTCTATGTTTGACCAGTACTATGGAGCTGGGGCTCAGTTCTCTATGTTTGACCAGTACTATGGAGCTGGGGCTCAGTTCTCTATGTTTGACCAGTACTATGGAGCTGGGGCTCAGTTCTCTATATTTGACCAGTACTATGGAGCTGCTGCTCAGTTCTCTATGTTTGACCAGTACTATGAAGCTGTGGCTCAGTTCTCTATGTTTGACCAGTACTATGAAGCTGGGGCTCAGTTCTCTATGTTTGACCAGTACTATGGAGCTGGGGCTCAGTTCTCTATGTTTGACCAGTACTATGGAGCTGCTGCTCAGTTCTCTATGTTTGACCAGTACTATGGAGCTGCTGCTCAGTTCTCTATGTTTGACCAGTACTATGGAGCTGCTGCTCAGTTCTCTATGTTTGACCAGTACTATGAAGCTGTGGCTCAGTTCTCTATGTTTGACCAGTACTATGGAGCTGGGGCTCAGTTCTCTATGTTTGACCAGTACTATGGAGCTGGGGCTCAGTTCTCTATGTTTGACCAGTACTATGAAGCTGTGGCTCAGTTCTCTATGTTTGACCAGTACTATGGAGCTGGGGCTCAGTTCTCTATGTTTGACCAGTACTATGGAGCTGGGGCTCAGTTCTCTATGTTTGACCAGTACTATGGAGCTGCTGCTCAGTTCTCTATGTTTGACCAGTACTATGGAGCTGCTGCTCAGTTCTCTATGTTTGACCAGTACTATGGAGCTGGGGCTCAGTTCTCTATGTTTGACCAGTACTATGGAGCTGGGGCTCAGTTCTCTATGTTTGACCAGTACTATGGAGCTGCTACTCTGAGTATTGTTTCTTCATACTATATAATGTATTCCCTGGGAATTTGGTGATTTTTTTAAACCAAATTTGCCATCCTGATATTGGTGCTGTTCATGCCTTCCTGCCCGCCTGCCAGTTTATTTTCTAATGTTATTTTCCTCAACTATGATATTATCTCATGTTCATTCACATTTTGGCAGAGCTGGTCAAATCTCTGGATCTGAATACAGTAACATGTATATATTTATACAGCTACAACAATAAATCTTAGTTTAGTTGACCAATCTGTATAATGTATTTATAACTATCTATATCTATCTATGATAACCATAATTATATAATTGTAATCTAAAAACATAGACCAACATCAACAAACCACTCTGTTTAAGTTATTGGGCTGATGTTAACACACTTGTAGGAAAACATGAATACTACTGCTCCAGCCACTTTAGTCTGGTAGAAAACCTGATCCTCTAAGATATACGCTGAATTAAACCAATAGTCAGATGTTATTAATGACCAACCCATATGCATACCGTGTTTAATTAACTATTCACAGGTGAAATTAACAGATAGCACTGGGCTTCCCAGTCAATGGAATGAGACATGATACCATCAATGGCATTCCTCTTGTCCCTCTTTCTCCCTTGTTTTTCTGCTGGTGTCCTTTGGTTATCAGCCAATCACCAAACAGTGTTCCCATCCCTCCAGGAGAGGGAGGAATGGGGGGGAAAGGAGAGGAGAGGATATGAGGAGAGGATGGGGAGGAGAGGATATGAGGAGAGGATGGGGGTGGAATAAGGGGTAGGAGGCAGGAGGAGGAGGGGGGAGGAGAGGATAGGATATGAGGAGAGGATGGGGGTGGAAGAGGGGGTAGGAGGAGGGAGGAGGAGGGGGAGGAGAAGGGGGGAGGAGAGGATATGAGGAGAGGATGGGGGTGGAAGAGGGGGTAGGAGGAGGGGGAGGAGAAGGGGGGAGGAGAGGATAGGATATGAGGAGAGGATGGGGGTGGAAGAGGGGGTAGGAGGAGGGGGGGGAGAAGGGGTAGGAGAGGATATGAGGAGAGGATGGGGGTGGAAGAAGGGGTGGGACGAGGAGGGGGAGGGGGAGGGGTGAGGAGGGGGGAGGAGAGGATAGGATATGAGGAGAGGATGGGGTTGGAATAAGGGGTAGGAGGCAGGAGGAGGAGGGGGAGGAGAAGGGGGTAGGAGAAGGGGTGATTGTAATTACCCAGCAGGTTCCATGGCAGGTCATTAATAAAAACACAGTCATCTCAACGTGACCACGCTGCTGTCTTATCAGGCTTATCTCAGGAAATATTTGGGAATTTGAGCCAATATTCAAAATGTTGCTCTACGATATATGTATTGTATAATGCAAAAGGCCAGTGTGTGTGTTCCATCTGGTTCCAGGTACAAGTGTGGTGGAATTACATGGGCCAGCTTCATAAAGCATGATGGATCTTACCCAGCCTGCAAATGCAGATAAGGAGAGAATTACGGAGAGGGATAGTCCTGCTAAATGGAGATTTAAAGGCCTATAAGTTACATATGCATTGCTTATTCCTTTGCCACATACATCAATGCCGAGTTAGGAGAAATGAATAGTCAGGGGTATATATACATCACTGGGGGTAATGCAGGAGGGAGGGAGATACTCTCACACCATGCATAGAATACTCTCAACGTGGTGGTAGCCTCGAGGTTAGAGGAACGGAGGGCCATATGGAGGGTTGCCAGTTCAAATCCCAATGCTGACAGGGGGAGGTCTACAACGTGGTGGTTAGGGTTGGGGTTAGAGGAACAGAGGGCCATGTGGAGGGTTGCCAGTTCAAATCCCAATGCTGACAGGAGGAGGTCTACAACGTGGTGGTTATTGTTAGGGTTAGAGGAACAGAGGGCCATGTGGAGGGTTGCCAGTTCAAATCCCAATGCTGACAGGAGGAGGTCTACAACGTGGTGGTTAGGGTTAGAGGAACAGAGGGCCATGTGGAGGGTTGCCAGTTCAAATCCCAATGCTGACAGGAGGAGGTCTACAACGTGGTGGTTAGGGTTAGGGTTAGAGGAACAGAGGGCCATGTGGAGAGTTGCCAGTTCAAATCCCAATGCTGACAGGAGGAGGTCTACAACGTGGTGGTTAGGGTTAGAGGAACAGAGGGCCATGTGGAGGGTTGCCAGTTCAAATCCCAATGCTGACAGGAGGAGGTCTACAACGTGGTGGTTAGGGTTAGAGAGCCATATGGAGGGTTGCCAGTTCAAATCCCAATGCTGACAGGGGGAGGTCTACAACGTGGTGGTTAGGGTTAGAGGAACAGAGGGCCATATGGAGGGTTGCCAGTTCAAATCCCAATGCTGACAGGAGGAGGTCTACAACGTGGTGGTTAGGGTTAGGGTTAGAGGAACAGAGGGCCATGTGGAGGGTTGCCAGTTCAAATCCCAATGCTGACAGGAGGAGGTCTACAACGTGGTGGTTAGGGTTAGAGGAACAGAGGGCCATGTGGAGGGTTGCCAGTTCAAATCCCAATGCTGACAGGGGGAGGTCTACAACGTGGTGGTTAGGGTTAGAGGAACAGAGGGCCATGTGGAGGGTTGCCAGTTCAAATCCCAATGCTGACAGGGGGAGGTCTACAACGTGGTGGTTAGGGTTAGAGGAACAGAGGGCCATGTGGAGGGTTGCCAGTTCAAATCCCAATGCTGACAGGGGGAGGTCTACAACGTGGTGGTTAGGGTTAGAGGAACAGAGGGCCATGTGGAGGGTTGCCAGTTCAAATCCCAATGCTGACAGGGGGAGGTCTACAACTTGGTGGTTAGGGTTAGAGGGCCATATGGAGGGTTGCCAGTTCAAATCCCAATGCTGACCGGAGGAGGTCTACAACGTGGTGGTTAGGGTTAGAGGAACAGAGGGCCATATGGAGGGTTGCCAGTTCAAATCCCAATGCTGACAGGGGGAGGTCTACATCGTGGTGGTTAGGGTTAGAGGAACAGAGGGCCATATGGAGGGTTGCCAGTTCAAATCCCAATGCTGACAGGAGGAGGTCTACAACGTGGTGGTTAGGGTTAGGGTTAGAGGAACAGAGGGCCATGTGGAGGGTTGCCAGTTCAAATCCCAATGCTGACAGGGGGAGGTCTACAACGTGGTGGTTAGGGTTAGAGGAACAGAGGGCCATATGGAGGGTTGCCAGTTCAAATCCCAATGCTGACAGGAGGAGGTCTACAACGTGGTGGTTAGGGTTAGAGGAACAGAGGGCCATATGGAGGGTTGCCAGTTCAAATCCCAATGCTGACAGGAGGAGGTCTACAACGTGGTGGTTAGGGTTAGGGTTAGAGGGCCATATGGAGGGTTGCCAGTTCAAATCCCAATGCTGACAGGAGGAGGTCTACAACGTGGTGGTTAGGGTTAGGGTTAGAGGGCCATATGGAGGGTTGCCAGTTCAAATCCCAATGCTGCGGAGAAGGAATTTCCTACTTTGAGCTGTTTTTCCATCAGTATCTTGGGCAAAGGATCCTTTCTTGGGTCTAATCGTCTTTTGGTGGAAAGCTGTCTTCTTCTGAGAAGGTTAGTGAAAAAAATAATATATTTTGGCGATGTTTACGTTATCGCTCTCTTTGGCTAGAATCAATGCTGGGGTAATGTTTGCACATGTGCTATGCTAATATAACGATTTATTGTGTTTTCGCTGTAAGACACTTAGAAAATCTGAAATATTGTCTGTATTCACAGGATCTGTATCTTTCGATTAGTGTATGCTGTGTATTTTTACGAAATGTTTGATGATTAGTAGTTAGGTAAACACGTTGCTCATTGTATTTATTCTAGTCCATTTGTGACGGTGGGTGCAATTGTAAACTATGACATCTACCTGAAATATGCACATTTTTCTAACAAAACCTATCCTATACCATAAATATGTTATCAGACTGTCATCTGATGAGCTTTTTTCTTGGTTAGTGGCTATCAATATCTTAGTTTAGACGAATTGGTGATAGCTACTGGTGTTGGTGGACAAAGAAAAGATGGTGGATTATGCTAATGTGTTTAGCTAATGGATTTACATCTTTACATATTGTGTCTTCCCTGTAAAACATTTAAAAAATCGGACATGTTGGCTGGATTCACAAGATCTGTGTATTTCATTAGCTGTATTGGACTTTAATGTGTGAAAGTTAAATATTAAAAAAAAAAAAAAAAATTGAATTTCGCGGCTCTGCCTTTTCAGTGGGGGTGGGGGGGGTGTGCCGCTAGCGTCACCCCGGGGCTAGACAGGCTAACCTAGTCTGTATTAGTGTGTATATCAGTTAAAAGCAGAAGAGACATTTCTATCTCTCATGGACTATTAAAGCACATCTTATCTATCACATAGAGATAGACATTTACTCTACTACACTCTATCACATAGAGATGGAATATTACTTAACTACACTCTACTGGAGATGGACCATTACTCAACTACACTCTATCTACTAGAGATGGAACATTACTCTACTACACTCGCTCTAATAGAGGTGGAACATTACTCTACTTCATGGATAATATTTCCACAGTAATGTCCCCACTAAACCATTGGTAACCACTGAGTGGATTAGGTGACAGTCAGTCCAGTGGTGAGCAGGAGGAAGAGAGAGAGTGATAAGAGCAGAAAGAGGAGAGGTGATGTGAGGAAGTTGTCAGACCTGCTCCTCTAACTCCTTTGACAATCTCTGACTAGCCTCAGTGTTGAAAGGACGCTTCCCAGCACTTTGAAACAGTACGACTCTCAGCAGGGTCATCATCAAAGGCCTGGAGTCAACTGGAACAGAAAAGGTGCTGCATATTCAGAACATTCCTTCGTATTGCAGTGCAACATGACTCTGTGGTGAGGACGACGTGTGTTGAGCTATGAGTTCAGATAGAGCCTTCCCTGCTCTATTACAGGGAGAGAGACAGGACAGACTGTTGACCTGCTCTGTTACAGGGAGACAGACAGGACAGTCTGTTGACCTGCACTGTTAAAGGGAGACAGACAGAACAGTCTATTGTACTGCTCTGTAACAGGGAGACAGACAGTTGACCTGCTCTGTTACAGGGAGACAGACAGGAGAGACTGTTGACCTGCTCTGTAACAGGGAGACAGACAGAACAGTCTATTGTACTGCTCTGTAACAGGGAGACAGACAGGACAGTCTATTGTACTGCTCTGTAACAGGGAGACAGACAGGACAGACTGTTGACCTGCTCTGTTACAGGGAGACAGACAGGACAGACTGTTGTAAATTTCGGTGTTCCTCAAGGTTCCGTTTTAGGACCACTATTGTTTTCATTATATATTTTACCTCGTGGTGATGTCATTCGTAAACATAATGTTAACTTTCACTGCTATGCGGACGACACACAGCTGTACATTTCAATGAAACATGGTGAAGCCCCAAAATTGCCCTCGCTAGAAGCCTGTGTTTCAGACATAAGGAAGTGGATGGCTACAAACTTTCTACTTTTAAACTCAGACAAAACAGAGATGCTTGTTCTAGGTCCCAAGAAACAAAGAGATCTTCTGTTGAATCTGACAATTAATCTCGATGGTTGTACAGTCGTTCCAAATAAAACTGTGAAGGACCTCGGCGTTACTCTGGACCCTGATCTCTCTTTTGACAAACATATCAAGACTGTTTCAAGGACAGCTTTTTTCCTTCTATGTAACATTGCAAAAATCAGAAATTTTCTGTCCAAATATTATGTAGAAAAATACATCCATGCATTTGTCACTTCTAGGTTAGACTACTGCAATGCTCTACTTTCCGGCTACCCGGATAAAGCACTAAATAAACTTCAGTTAGTGCTAAATACGGCTGCTAGAATCCTGACTAGAACCAAAACATTTGATCATATTACTCCGGTGCTAGCCTCCCTACACTGACTTCCTGTTAAGGCAAGGGCTGATTTCAAGGTTTTACTGCTAACCTACAAAGCATTACATGGGCTTGCTCCTACCTATCTTTCCAATTTGGTCCTGCCGTACATACCTACACGTACACTACGGTCACAAGACGTAAGCCTCCTACTGTCCCTAAAATTTCTAAGCAAACAGCTGGAGGAAGAGCTTTCTCCTATAGAGCTCCATTTTTATGGAATGGTCTGCCTACCCATGTGAGAGACGCAGACTCGGTCTCAACCTTTAAGTCTTTACTGAAGCCTCATCTCTTCAGCAGGTCTTATGATTGATTGTAGTCTGGCCCAGGAGTGTGAAGGTGAATGAAAAGACACTAGCGCAATGAACCGCCCTTGCTGTCTCTGCCTGGCCGGTTCCCCTCTTTCCACTGGGATTCTTGCCTCTAACCCTATTACAGGGGCTGCGTCACTGGCTTACTGGTGCTCTTCCATGCCGTCCCTAGGAGGGGTGCGTCACTTGAGTGGGTTGAGTCACTGACGTGATCTTTCTGTCTGGGATGGCGCCTCCCCTTGGGTTGTGCCATGGCGGAGATCTTTGTGGGCTATACTCAGCCTTGTCTCAGGATGGTAAGTTGGTGGTTGAAGATATCCCTCTAGTGGTGTGGGGGCTGTGCTTTGGCAGAGTGGGTGGGGTTATATCCTTCCTGTTTGGCCCTGTCTTGGGCTATCATCGGATGGGGCCACAGTGTCTCCCGACCCCTCCTGTCTCAGCCTCCAGTATTTATGCTGCAGTAGTTTTGTCGGGGGGCTAGGGTCAGTCTGTTATATCTGGAGTATTTCTACAGTCTTTTCCGGTGTCCTGTGTGAATTTAAGTATGCTCTCTCTAATTCTCTCTCTCTCTCGGAGGACCTGAGCCCAAGGACCATGCCTCAGGACTACCTGGCCTGATGACTCCTTGCTGTCCCCAGTCCACCTGGCTGTGCTGCTGCTCCAGTTTCAGCTGTTCTGCCTGCGGCTATAGAACCCTGACCTGTTCACCGTGCTACCTGTCCCAGACCTGCTGTTTTCAACTCTCTAGAGACAGCAGGAGCGATAGAGATACTCTGAATGATCGGCTATGAAAAGCCAACTGACATTTCCTCCTGAGGTGCTGACCTGTTGCACACTCGACAACTACTGTGATTATTATTATTTGACCCTGCTGGTCATTTATTAACATTTGAACATCTTGGCCATGTTCTCTTTAATCTCCACCCGGCACAGCCAGAAGAGGACAGGCCACCCCTTATAGCCTGGTTCCTCTCTAGGTTTCTTCCTAGGTTCTGGTTTTTCTAGGGAGTTTTTCCTAGCTACTGTGCTTCTACACCTGCATTGCTTGCTGTTGGGGGTTTTAGGCTGGGTTTCTGTACAGCACTTTGAGATATCAGCTGATGTACGAAGGGATTTATAAATACATTTGATTTTATTTTATTTGAAATCAAATCAAATTGTATTTGTCTCATGCGCCGAATTCATCAGGTGTAGACTTACAGTGAAATGGTTACTTACAAGCCCTTAACCAACAATGCAGTTTTAAGAAAAATGAGTGTTAAGTAAGTATTTACTAAAATAAACTGAAGTAAAAAAGATATATAAGAAGTCCAACAATGCAAATAGTCCGGGTAGACATTTAATTAGCTGTTCAGGAGAATTATGGATTGGGGGTAGAAGCTGTTAAGAAGCCTTTTGGACCTAGACTTGGCACTCTGATACTACTTGCCGTGAGGTAGCAGAGATAACAGTCTATGACAGGGTTGCTGGAGCCATTGTTAATTTGTAGGGGCTTCCTCTGCCACCACCTGGTATAGAGGTCATGGATGGCAGAAAGCTTAGCCCCACTGGGCCGTACTGGCCGCTCACACTAGCCTCCGTAGTGCCTTGCAGTCGGAGGCCGAGCTGTTGACATATCAGGCGGTGATGCATCCAGTCAGGATGCTCTCAATGGTGCAGCTGTAGAACTTTTTGAGGATCTGAGGACCCATGCCAAATCTTTTCAGTCTCCTGAAGGGGAAAAGGCGTTGTCGTGCCCTCTTCACAACTGTATTGGTGTGACTGGACCATGATAGTTTGTTGGTGAGGTGGACACCAAAGAACTTGAAGCTCTCAACCTGCTCCACTGCACCTCCGTCGATGAGAATGGGGGCGTGATCGGTCCTCTTTTTCCTGTAGTCCACAATCATCTCCTTTGTCTTGATCACATTGAGGGAGAGGTTGTTATCCTGGCACCACACTGCCAGGTCTCTGTCCTCCTCCCTATAGGCTGTCTCATCATGGTTGGTGATCAGTTCTACCACTATTGTGTCATCGGCAAACTTAATGATGGTGTTGGAGTCGTGCTTGGCCATGCAGTTGTGGGTAAACAGGGAGTACAGGAGGGGACTGAGCATGAAGATAGCGTTCAGAATGTGTTGTTACCTACCCTTACCAACCTGGGGGCAGCCCGTCAGGAAGTCCAGGATCCAGATATAGAGGGAGGTATTTAGTCCCAGGGTCCTTAGCTTATTGATGAGCTTTGAGGGCACTATGGTGTTGAACGCTGAGCTGTAGTCAATGAACAGCATTCTCACCAGGTGTTCCTTTTGTCCAGTTGTGAAAGGGCAGTGTGGAGTATAATAGCGATTGCATCATCTGTGGATCTGATACGCAAACTGGAATGGGTCTAGGGTTTCTGGGATGATGGTATTGATGTGAGCCATGACCAGCCTTTCAATGCACTCCATGGCTCCAGACGTGAGTGCTACGTGTTGGTAGTCACTTAGGCAGATTACCTTTGGTGTTCTTGGCCACAGGGACTATGGTGGTCTGCTTGAAACATGTTGGTATTACAGACTCGGTCAGGGACAGGTTGAAAATGTCAGTGAAGACACTTGCCAGTTGGTCAGCTCATGCTCAGAGTACACGTCCTGGTAATACATCTGACCCTGCGGCCTTGTGAATGTTGACCTGTTTAATGGTCTTACTCACATCGGCTACAGAGAGTGTGTTCATACAGTCTTCCAGAACAGCTGATGCTCTCATGCATGCTTCAGTGTTTCTTGCCTCGAAGTGAGCATAGAAGTTATTTAGCCTGTCTGGTAGGCTCGTGTCTCTTTGCAGCTCACGGCTGTGCTTCCCTTTGTAGTCCGTAATAGTTTTCAAGCCCTGCCACATCTGACGAGCGTCGGAGCCGGTGTAGTACAATTCAATCCTAGTCCCGTATTGACATTTTGCCTGTTTGATGGTTCGTTGGAGGGTATAGCAGGATTTTTTATAAGCATGGTCAGTTTTGCCAAATGGAGGGCAAGGGAGAGCTTTGTATTGCACATGTAACATGCTGGTAGAAATTAGGTAAAACGGATGTAAGTTTCGCTGCATTAAAGTCCCCGGCCACTAGGAGCGCCGCCTCTGGATGAGCAGTATATTATTTGATTATGGCCTTATAGAGTTGGTTGAGCGCCATCTTAGTGCCAGCTTTGGTTTGTGGAGGTAAATAGACACTATGAATAACATAGATGAACACTCGATTGCTTAATTAAAGGTCTACAGCTTATCAATAGATACTCTACCTTCCTTAATATTAGATTTCGTGACCCTAACCCTAACCCTAACCCTTAATATTAGATTTCGTGACCCTAACCCCAACCCTAACCCTTAATATTAGATTTCATGACCCTAACCCTAACCCTAACCCTTAATATTAGATTTCGTGACCCTAACCTTAACCCCAACCCTAACCCTTAATATTAGATTTTGTGCACCCGCTGTTATTTCCAAATAGACCCAGTCCGCAACACCTTGTCTTACCGGAGGCAGCTATTCCTGCCGATGGACCGACTCTGTGAAACAACAGATATTACAGTTGGTCCCGTTGGTAGGATAGTCTTGATCGGAGCTCATCCATTTTATTATCCAATGATTGCAAGTTGGCTATTAGGACTAATGGTAGAGTCGGATTACTCACTCGCCGTCGGATCCTTACAAGGCACCCTGACCTACGTCCCTGATATCTCCGTCTCTTCTTCATGCGAATGACAGGGATTTGGGCCTTGTGGTTGTCTAAAGGAAATCCTTCACGTCCGACTCGAAAAAATATTCGTCCAGTACGAGGTGAGTAATCACTGTCCTGCTATCCAGAAGTTATTTTCGGTCATAAGATACGGTTGCAGAAACATTATGTACAAAATAAGTTACAAATAACACCAAAAAATACAATAGCAGAATTGGTTAGGAGACCGTAAAACAGAGGCCATCTCCTCCAGCGCCATCAACTGCTGGGTTTTTATGCTCAACAGTTTCCCGTTTGTATCAAGAAGGGTCCACCACCCAAAGGACATCCAGCCAACTTAACACAACTGTGGGAAGCACTGGAGTCAACAGGGGCCAGTATCCCTGTGGAAAGCTTTCGACCACCTTGTAGAGTCCATAACCCGACCAATTGAGGCTGTTTTGAGGGCAAAAGAGGGGGGGTGCAACTCAGTATTAGGAAGGGGTTCTGAATGTTTGGTCGACTCAGTGAACATATTATGTATATAATATGCAGGACTCTGACATTGGTCATTCTGATATTTCTTCATTTATTTATTTTTATTTTGGGGATTCGTGTGTACTGTTTTGTATTGTTAGGTATTATGGCACTATTGGAGCTAGAAACATCAGCATTTCACCTTCGATTACATCTGCAAAATATGTATGCGACCAATACAATGTGTTCTGTTTCTACTGTTCTGAGCAACTCTGAATCCTACAGAGTCCAGCTGGATGGGACAGATGTCCTTTCTCCTCTCTCTAACCTCTCTTACCCCTCCTGTCCTGGGATCTCCCCTCTGTCTGCTGGAGCACATCACTAGAGCTCCTCCTGCTGGACCAGGGCTGTATTGCAGACAGGCTGGAGAAAGAAAGACTAGCAAAGCTAAGGTATTCCAGCCATGAACCCCTGACTAGTGTCAGTAGAAAATAAAAGTCCTAAAGACAGTAGCAAAGCTAAGGTATTCCAGCCATGAACCCCTGACTAGTGTCAGTAGAAAATAAAAGTCCTAAAGACAGTAGCAAAGCTAAGGTATTCCAGCCATGAACCCCTGACTAGTGTCAGTAGAAAATAAAAGTCCTAAAGACAGTAGCAAAGCTAAGGTATTCCAGCCATGAACCCCTGACTAGTGTCAGTAGAAAATAAAAGTCCTAAAGACAGTAGCAAAGCTAAGGTATTCCAGCCATGAACCCCTGACTAGTGTCAGTAGAAAATAAAAGTCCTAAAGACAGTAGCAAAGCTAAGGTATTCCAGCCATGAACCCCTGACTAGTGTCAGTAGAAAATAAAAGTCCTAAAGACAGTAGCAAAGCTAAGGTATTCCAGCCATGAACCCCTGACTAGTGTCAGTAGAAAATAAAAGTCCTAAAGACAGTAGCAAAGCTAAGGTATTCCAGCCATGAAACCCTGACTAGTGTCAGTAGAAAATAAAAGTCCTAAAGACAGTAGCAAAGCTAAGGTATTCCAGCCATGAAACCCTGACTAGTGCCAGTAGAAAATAAAAGTCCTAAAGACAGTAGCAAAGCTAAGGTATTCCAGCCATGAACCCCTGACTAGTGTCATTAGAAAATAAAAGTCCTAAAGACAGTAGCAAAGCTAAGGTATTCCAGCCACGAACCCTGACTAGTGTCAGTAGAAAATAAAAGTCCTAAAGACAGTAGCAAAGCTAAGGTATTCCAGCCATGAACCCCTGACTAGTGTCAGTAGAAAAGACCAGTAGAAATCACCAATCACAGTCATGCGACATGTCATAAACGATCTGGATGCTATCAGCATTCAAATTAAATGAAGAAGGCTTAATAGTTTCCTTAGAAAACAAATCTTGCTATCTGAACATGTGATTTCATTGACTTTGATCACGGTAAGTTGTATTCTCCCCCGTTCTAGAATGTTCTACAGAAGCCCATGCAGGGCGTGGTGTGTTAGAGTGTATGTTACTGATATTTTCCACAAATACCAAGGCCAGAGGAGGAGTGAAGGGAGGAAAGGGTGAGAGGTGGAGTGAGTGGAGAGGAAGTTGTCGAGGCACTTGAACAGTGAATAACAGGCTTTTGTTAGAGTGACTCTAGACTGGTGCAGGAAACGACACAGAGGAAAGAATCCAGTCACTTTGATATGGTCATCATCAATGTTCCCTCAAAAAATGTTCATCACTGAGCAAATGTCACGTCTGCTGAGTGCAAATTAGAATTTTTTGAAAATTCTGTGCAACTTCCGGGTGCTTTTTAAATTGTGAACACTGAGGCTGAACCTACTTCACATTCATTTGTACAGTGGTCAAGTAGGCTACTGTGGCTAATGTAGGTCTACCAGAGTGGCCTTCCATCAAAAACAATGGAGAAAATGCATTCCATAACATGTTAACATGGTAATAGCTGTTCTATCATTCAGACTACAGTAGCAATCAATGTGTGGTGTTCAATGTAGGCTTCAATGTAGGCTTCAATGTAGGCTTCACATTAGCCTGTTATTCCGCTTGTCCTTCAGACAAGGAGGTGACTAAAAATGTCATTGTGTTGTTTGATGCAAGAAAGCACTTTGCATAATAAAATGCATCACTCTTCCCATACCATTGTTTCAGAGAATCAGACAAATGATGCTGCCCTCTGCCTATTGGCTATTTAGCTTATTCAAGCGTGTCTTTACCTGACTGGCTTTTCAAATATCTGTAGAAATGCAGACGTTTTGTGCTTGCGCAGGAAGCAAACACTCCCCAATCGCTGACTACAAATGATTTACAACTGGGCTAATAACTCACTAACTAGCAAAGGATATCAACAAATGGACAAATAAGCACATGTTGCTTGAATCTCAGAGTGCCTCTACTCAGGACCCCTCATGCTGTAAAAACAGTCCAGTTCAAAGTGAATGGAACACATCCATATATGGCAATGGTCTTTTTGCATATAGGCCTACTGCAGCTCTGATTGGTTACAGCGGACCGGTTAAATCTTGTGCTTCTCTGTGCGCTGGTATTTCCCGCCCGCGTGCAGTTTAGATGAAACATTGGTCATCATCACAGCAGATGTCTGTTGGGTTAAATTAGACTATACAGCATCTGGCTGATAGAGCTCTTTATTCCAACCCACCCTGTTTCTCCCTCCTCCTACCTCCTCTCTGCTCTCTACTACCGCTCTCAGGTGCTCTCAGAGGTCATTTATTGCTATGTTGACGGACACAGAGGCTGCTTCCCAAATAGGTCAACCACAATATAGGGGATCCATAATAAATACAGGGTATGTTGATATGGCCAATCTCCTTTTTAAGCCCAGGAGGAAGCCAATCTCCTTTTTAAACCCAGGAGGAAGCCAATCTCCTTTTTAAGGAGGAAGCCAATCTCCTTTTTAAGCCCAGGAGGAAGCCAATCTCCTTTTTAAGGAGGAAGCCAATCTCCTTTTTAAGCCCAGGAGGAAGCCAATCTCCTTTTTAAGGAGGAAGCCAATCTCCTTTTTAAGCCCAGGAGGAAGCCAATCTCCTTTTTAAACCCAGGAGGAAGCCAATCTCCTTTTTAAGGAGGAAGCCAATCTCCTTTTTAAGCCCAGGAGGAAGCCAATCTCCTTTTTAAGGAGGAAGCCAATCTCCTTTTTAAACCCAGGAGGAAGCCAATCTCCTTTTTAAGGAGGAAGCCAATCTCCTTTTTAAGCCCAGGAGGAAGCCAATCTCCTTTTTAAACCCAGGAGGAAGCCAATCACCAACTTTTCAAGCTTAATAGCGTCAAAATATGTGTACAAACCAAATATGGAGTTGTAATCAGCAACTATTGTAATATACTGCCGTTATGGGCGGTATGTATTTCAGAAAAAGGTCTAAATAAAAATGTTCAAGCAACTGAAAAATTCTTCCTTAACAAGCACCATTCATTCTCGCTGTCAATAATTATAATGTCATATCTTCTAATAGTAACTGAATCCACTGGTTAACTGGGAGAGTGAGGTGGTCGCCATCTTAGAGCCCAACATTTGCACCACTACCCTCGTTAAGTAACATAATAGATGCAAAGCATTGTATATTTAAATTCATGCAATTGAAAATGTATTTTGTAACTTGGCCCCAGAAGCATTTAACTGCAGAGCGTCATGTGAAGAAGGAATGTGCCTGTAACTTGGCCCCAGAAGCATTTAACTGCAGAGCATCATGTGAAGAAGGAATGGGCCTGATTTAGGAGACAAGGTGAACGGTTGGGAGTTGGGGCCAATTTCATTGTAAAAATTTTACTTGGTATTAAATAGAGTATGTGAGCAAACTTAACATGTAGAAGTTGATGGTTCAAATGACGGGTTGCTAAGGTCATATTGTTCCATATTCTGTTCCAGTTTAACTTTTCTGGGATAGTTGGGACGCTAGCGTCCCAACTGACAAGCACCCCCAGCCCCCCCCTCACTGATTAGCATCGCGTCACAATGAAAAGGAAAATCTAAATATCATAAAATCACAAGTCCAAGACACCAAATGAAAGATACAGATCTTGTGAATAAAGCCACCATTTCTGATTTTTAAAATGTTTTACAGGGAAGACAAAATATGTAAATCTATTAGCTAACCATGTTAGCAAAAGACACCATTTTTCTTTGTCCACCAGTAGCTATCACCAATTCGGCCAAATAAAGATATTGATAGCCACTAACCAAGAAAAAACCTCATCAGATGACAGTCTGATAACATATTTATTGTATAGGATGGGTTTTGTTAGAAAAATGTGCATATTTCAGGTAGAAATCATAGTTTACAATCGCACCCACCATCACAACTCGACTAGAATAAATACAGAGAGCAACGTGTATTACCTAATTACTAATCATAAAACATTTCTTAAAAATACACAGCTCACAGCAATGGAAAGACACAGATCTTGTGAATTCAGACAATATTTCCGATGTTCTAAGTGTTTTACAGCGAAAACACAATAAATCGTTATATTAGCATACCACATGTGCAAACGTTACCCGAGCATTGATTCGAGCCAAAGAGAGCGATAACGTAATCATCGCCAAAATATATAAATTTTTTCACTAACCTTCTCAGAATTCTTCCGCTGACACTCCTGTAACATCATATTACAACATACATATAGAGTTTGTTCGAAAATGTGCATATTTAGCCACAAAAAAACGTGGTTAGACAATGAGAAAAGTAGCACAGCTGGTCAGAAAATGTTGTGCGCCATATTAGACAGTGATCTAGTCTTATACATAAATACTCATAAACTTGACTAAAAAATACAGGGTGGACAGCGATTGATAGACAATTTAATTCTTAATACAATCGCTGAATTACATTTTTTAAATTATCCTTACTTTTCAATACAGGTTGCGCCAAGCGAAGCTACACCTAACAAAATGGCGGCATAAGCGTTTCACATTTTTCGACAGAAACACGATTTATCATAATAAATTGTTCTTACTTTGAGCTGTTCGTCCATCAGAATCTTGGGCAATGAATCCTTTCTTGGGTCTAATCGTCTTTTGGTCGAAAGCTGTCCTCTTGCCATGTGGAAATGCCCACTACCGTTCGGCATGAACTGGAAACGTGCCCAGCGGTTCAAAGTGTCTCAGAAAGAAATGCCTCAAAATCGCACTAAACGGATATAAATTGCTATAAAACGGTTCAAATTAACTACCTTATGATGTTGTTAACACCTATAACGAGTAAAAACATGTCCGGAGAAATATTACTGGCTAAACAAAAGGTTGGAAGGAGGCGAGTCCGACGTCCTTCGTGCGTCAGGCGCAGGCAGCCAAAGGAAGTTACTTCCGGTATTTGGTGATTTATAGAGGCACTGATTGCGCAATCGACTCCATTCAAAGCGTCATCACGTACTGACATCCAGGGGAAGACGTAAGAAGTGTCTGTTTCTCCATAGCATTTACAGGGACCTTTAAACTGACTCCAGATCAGGGGCCAAGATGTCTGAAATCTGACTCCCTATCATGAAAAGTGCTGTAGAAGGAGTTCTGTTTCACTCAGAGACAAAATTCCAACGGCTATAGAAACTAGAGAGTGTTTTCTATCCAATAATAACAATAATATGCATATTGTACGAGCAAGAATTGAGTACTAGGCAGTTTAATTTGGAGTCCAATTTTCCCTAAGTCGAAACAGCACCCCCTATATCCCAGAGAGGTTAAAGGGTTGTTTCAATTAGATCTGTGGACCATACTTTATGAATGGCTAGCTCGAAATATGAGCTTTCCAAAAGTTGTTTATATATTACAGAGATCAGTACTTTCGGGAGCCCAGATCATTTATTTATAAATCCCATCACTTGGTGGTTTGGTAGTTGGGTTTCCCAAGGGACTCCATTGGTCAGCATAAAGCGAAATGCTTGTGCTTCTAGTTCCGACCATGCAGTAATATCTAACAAGTAATATAACCTAACAATTCCACATCAACTACCTTATACACACAAGTGTAAAGGAATGAATATGAATATGTACATAAAAATATATAAATGAGTGATGGCCGTCCGGCATAGCCAAGATGCAGTAGGTGGTATAGAGTACAGTATATACATATGAGATGAGTAATGTAGGGTATGAGAACATTATATAAAGTGGCATTGTTTAACCTATCTAGGACTGGGGTTCCAACAGCCAATGAAATTGCAGAGCGCCAAATTCCATCAACAGAAATCTCCTAATTGAAATTTCTCAAACATACAAGTATTAGACAACATTTTCAAGATAAAATTCTCGTTAACTTCTTTGGGGCAGGGGGCAGTATTTTCACATCCGGATGAAAAGCATGCCCAGAGTAAACGGCCTGCTACAATCCATAAAAGCTAGAATATGCATATTATTAGTTGATTTGGATAGAAAACACTCAAGTTTCTAAAACTTTTGAATGATGTCTGTGAGTATAACATAACTCATATGGGAGGCAAAAACCTGTGAGAAAATACAACCAGGAAGCGGGAAATCTGAGGTTGGTCGATTTTCAACTCAGCTCCTATTGAAGATACAGTGGGATATTGGTAATGTTGCACTTCCTAATGCTTCCACTAGATGTCAACAGTCGTTAGAACCTTGTCTGATGCTTCTACTGTGAAGTGGGGTCAAAGGAGAGAGGAATGAGTCAGGTCTATCATGATCTAACCATGCTCTGACCATGCTCTGTCCATGATCTAACCATGCTCTGACCTTGCGCGTTCACGTGAGAGCGAGCTCTGTTCCATCGCACTTCTGAAGACACAGGAATACTCCGGTTGCAACATTATTGAAGAATTATGTTAAAAACATCCTAAAGATTGATTCAATTCTTCTTTTGTCATGTTTTTACGGACTGTAATATAACTTTTTTAACTTTTCGTCCGTACTTTCCGCTAGACTTGCCCGCGCGTCGTGAGTTTGGAAAGTGTACTGAACGCTAGAACAACAAGGAGGAATTTGGACATAAATGGACATTATCGAACAAAACAAACATTTATTGTGGAACTGGGTAGCCTGGGAGTGCATTCTGATGAAGATCATCAAAGGTAAGTGAATGTTTATTTACCCCAGTATTTCTACTTGCACATCATCATCTGCACATCTATCACTCCCGTGTTAATTTGGAAATTGTATTTACTTCGCTACTATGGCCTATTTATTGCCTTACCTCCTCACGCCATTTGCACACACTGTATATAGACTTTCTTTTTTCTATTGTGTTATTGATTGTACGTTTGTTTATTCCATGTGTAACTCTGTGTTGTTGTTTTTGTCGCACTGCTTTGCTTCATCTTGGCCAGGTTGCTTTTGTAAATGAGAATGTGTACTTAACTGGCCGACCTGGCTAAATAAAGGTGAAATAAAATATTTAAAAAAGAGGAGGGGAGGGGATCAGAGGGGGCTGGTGAGTGTATTATGCAGAGAGGAGGGGAGGAGATCAGAGGGGGCTGGTGAATGTATTATGCGGAGGGGAGGGGAGGGGATCAGAGGGGGCTGGTGAATGTATTATGCAGAGGGGAGGGGAGGGGATCAGAGGGGGCTGGTGAGTGTATTATGCAGAGGGGAGGGGAGGGGATCAGAGGGGGCTGGTGAATGTATTATGCAGAGGGGAGGGGAGGGGATCAGAGGGGGCTGGTGTATCATACTGTTGCTCTTCTTGATCAGAATGTATTATGCAGAGGGGAGGGGATCAGAGGGGGCTGGTGAATGTATTATGCAGAGGGGAGGGTAGGGGATCAGAGGGGGCTGGTGGATGTATTATGCAGATAAAAGGACAAACACTGACTAACAATATATAGCTCAGAGATCATCTAAACTATATTTTACATTTGTTTTACACACAAACACACACCATGAGTGCTTTTACCAAAATAACCCAGTGTTTCTTCTGAGTCCAATGGTCTGATAGGGTACAGCTCCAGCGTTGACTTGAAGACGGACCAATGGGCTGCTGGTATCAGGGTTCTAACATTGCTGTATACCTATACTGTAGGTCTCTGTTTCCTGTCAGCCCAACACTCTGCCTTGGCCTGCCCTAGAGTAGAGAGAGATATGACCCACCGGGACAATGGGGTCTCCAGTATGAAGGGGAGAGGGGGGAGGATGAAAGGGGGAGTGAGGAGGGGAAGACAGGGAGGGATTGTGAGCAGTGTAGAAAGTGAAGGTTATAAAGAAAATGAAAGATGCCAG
Organism: Salvelinus fontinalis; assembly: GCF_029448725.1. Taxonomy (NCBI): domain Eukaryota; kingdom Metazoa; phylum Chordata; class Actinopteri; order Salmoniformes; family Salmonidae; genus Salvelinus; species Salvelinus fontinalis. The sequence goes on from NW_026600235.1 coordinate 39,034, forward strand.
ATCACCAATGGATGCTAATCTAGGAACAGAACAGAGGTCTCTATTTCTCTATAATGGATGTTAATCTAGGAACAGACCAGAGATCTCTATTTCTCTATAATGGATGTTAATCTAGGAACAGACCAGAGATCTCTATTTCTCTATAATGGATGTTAATCTAGGAAAAGACCAGAGATCTCTATTTCTCTATAATGGATGTTAATCTAGGAACAGAACAGAGATCTCTATTTCTCTATAATGGATGTTAATCTAGGAACAGACCAGAGATCTCTATAATGGATGTTAATCTAGGAACAGAACAGAGATCTCTATTTCTCTATAATGGATGTTAATCTAGGAACAGACCAGAGATCTCTATAATGGATGTTAATCTAGGAACAGAACAGAGATCTCTATAATGGATGTTAATCTAGGAACAGACCAGAGATCTCTATTTCTCTATAATGGATGCTAATCTAGGAACAGACCAGAGATCTGTATTTCTCTATAATGGATGTTAATCTAGGAACAGACCAGAGATCTCTATTTCTCTATAATGGATGTTAATCTAGGAACAGAACAGAGATCTCTATTTCTCTATAATGGATGTTAATCTAGGAACAGACCAGAGATCTCTATAATGGATGTTAATCTAGGAACAGAACAGAGATCTCTATAATGGATGTTAATCTAGGAACAGAACAGAGATCTCTATAATGGATGTTAATCTAGGAACAGACCAGAGATCTATATAATGGATGTTAATCTAGGAACAGAACAGAGATCTCTATAATGGATGTTAATCTAGGAACAGAACAGAGATCTCTATTTCTCTATAATGGATGTTAATCTAGGAACAGACCAGAGATCTCTATTTCTCTATAATGGATGTTAATCTAGGAACAGACCAGAGATCTCTATAATGGATGTTAATCTAGGAACAGAACAGAGATCTCTATAATGGATGTTAATCTAGGAACAGACCAGAGATCTCTATTTCTCTATAATGGATGTTAATCTAGGAACAGACCAGAGATCTCTATTTCTCTATAATGGATGTTAATCTAGGAACAGACCAGAGATCTCTATTTCTCTATAATGGATGTTAATCTAGGAACAGACCAGAGATCTCTATTTCTCTATAATGGATGTTAATCTAGGAACAGACCAGAGATCTCTATAATGGATGTTAATCTAGGAACAGAACAGATATCTCTATAATGGATGTTAATCTAGGAACAGACCAGAGATCTCTATTTCTCTATAATGGATGTTAATCTAGGAACAGACCAGAGATCTCTATTTCTCTATAATGGATGTTAATCTAGGAACAGAACAGAGATCTATATTTCTCTATAATGGATGTTAATCTAGGAACAGACCAGAGATCTCTATTTCTCTATAATGGATGTTAATCTAGGAACAGACCAGAGATCTCTATTTCTCTATAATGGATGTTAATCTAGGAACAGACCAGAGATCTCTATAATGGATGTTAATCTAGGAACAGAACAGAGATCTCTATAATGGATGTTAATCTAGGAACAGACCAGAGATCTCTATTTCTCTATAATGGATGTTAATCTAGGAACAGACCAGAGATCTCTATTTCTCTATAATGGATGTTAATCTAGGAACAGACCAGAGATCTCTATTTCTCTATAATGGATGTTAATCTAGGAACAGACCAGAGATCTCTATTTCTCTATAATGGATGTTAATCTAGGATCATACCAGAGATCTCTATTTCTCTATAATGGATGTTAATCTAGGAACAGAACAGAGATCTCTATTTCTCTATAATGGATGTTAATCTAGGAACAGACCAGAGATCTCTATAATGGATGTTAATCTAGGAACAGAACAGAGATCTCTATTTCTCTATAATGGATGTTAATCTAGGAACAGACCAGAGATCTCTATAATGGATGTTAATCTAGGAACAGAACAGAGATCTCTATAATGGATGTTAATCTAGGAACAGACCAGAGATCTCTATTTCTCTATAATGGATGTTAATCTAGGAAAAGACCAGAGATCTCTATTTCTCTATAATGGATGTTAATCTAGGAACAGAACAGAGATCTCTATTTCTCTATAATGGATGTTAATCTAGGAACAGACCAGAGATCTCTATAATGGATGTTAATCTAGGAACAGAACAGAGATCTCTATTTCTCTATAATGGATGTTAATCTAGGAACAGACCAGAGATCTCTATAATGGATGTTAATCTAGGAACAGAACAGAGATCTCTATAATGGATGTTAATCTAGGAACAGACCAGAGATCTCTATTTCTCTATAATGGATGCTAATCTAGGAACAGACCAGAGATCTCTATTTCTCTATAATGGATGTTAATCTAGGAACAGACCAGAGATCTCTATAATGGATGTTAATCTAGGAACAGAACAGAGATCTCTATAATGGATGTTAATCTAGGAACAGAACAGAGATCTCTATAATGGATGTTAATCTAGGAACAGACCAGAGATCTATATAATGGATGTTAATCTAGGAACAGAACAGAGATCTCTATAATGGATGTTAATCTAGGAACAGAACAGAGATCTCTATTTCTCTATAATGGATGTTAATCTAGGAACAGACCAGAGATCTCTATTTCTCTATAATGGATGTTAATCTAGGAACAGACCAGAGATCTCTATAATGGATGTTAATCTAGGAACAGAACAGAGATCTCTATAATGGATGTTAATCTAGGAACAGACCAGAGATTTCTATTTCTCTATAATGGATGTTAATCTAGGAACAGACCAGAGATCTCTATTTCTCTATAATGGATGTTAATCTAGGAACAGACCAGAGATCTCTATTTCTCTATAATGGATGTTAATCTAGGAACAGACCAGAGATCTCTATTTCTCTATAATGGATGTTAATCTAGGAACAGACCAGAGATCTCTATTTCTCTATAATGGATGTTAATCTAGGAACAGACCAGAGATCTCTATAATGGATGTTAATCTAGGAACAGAACAGAGATCTCTATAATGGATGTTAATCTAGGAACAGACCAGAGATCTCTATTTCTCTATAATGGATGTTAATCTAGGAACAGACCAGAGATCTCTATTTCTCTATAATGGATGTTAATCTAGGAACAGAACAGAGATCTATATTTCTCTATAATGGATGTTAATCTAGGAACAGACCAGAGATCTCTATTTCTCTATAATGGATGTTAATCTAGGAACAGACCAGAGATCTCTATAATGGATGTTAATCTAGGAACAGAACAGAGATCTCTATAATGGATGTTAATCTAGGAACAGACCAGAGATCTCTATTTCTCTATAATGGATGTTAATCTAGGAACAGACCAGAGCTCTCTATTTCTCTATAATGGATGTTAATCTAGGAACAGACCAGAGATCTCTATAATGGATGTTAATCTAGGAACAGACCAGAGATCTCTATTTCTCTATAATGGATGTTAATCTAGGAACAGACCAGAGATCTCTATTTCTCTATAATGGATGTTAATCTAGGAACAGAACAGAGATCTCTATTTCTCTATAATGGATGTTAATCTAGGAACAGACCAGAGATCTCTATTTCTCTATAATGGATGTTAATCTAGGAACAGACCAGAGATCTCTATTTCTCTATAATGGATGTTAATCTAGGAACAGAACAGAGATCTATATTTCTCTATAATGGATGTTAACCTTTTGTCAATAGGGGGAGCAGTTAGCATTTTTTTTATCTGGGTGTTGCCAAATTAAACTGCCTCGTACTAAATTCTTGCTCGTACAATATGCATATTATTAATTCTATTGGATAAAAAACACTCTCTAGTTTCATAAACCGTTGGAATTATGTCTGTGGGTGACCCAGAACTCTTTCTACAGCGAAATCCATGACAGGTACTGCGAAGGTCTGAGAGCGAAGCTCTGGTCTCAGATCAGTTTTAAAGGTCTGTGTGTATCCTATGGAACGACATGAACTGCACCCGCCTTCCCCTGGATGTCAGTAACCAATGAGAAGTGGAATGGGCTTTCTACGTAGCTCTCAGAGTTTATAAAAGGCCAAGGAGTGAGGTGCGCCTTCTTTTCGACGCTGACCATTACGCAGAGAAGGACCTCAGGATGCCATTTTCAAACGCTCAGTTATCAACCTTAGATGTATCCGTCTGTAATTTAATTCGATGTAGGTGTTAGAAACATCATAACGAAGCTATTTTAAACCGAGTTATATCAGATTATGTGAGTATATTGCTATTTTTCGGAATTTCCTCAGTATTGCGTCTTGAGGATTTGGACACGTTGGGGCAAAATAGCTATTGTTAGCTATTGTTAGCTGCTATATCAGAAGTTGAATGCAACGTTTTACAACCAAGCAACGATTATTTTGGACAAAGGACCACTTGGCCAAGATTCTGATGGAAGCTCGTCGAAAAGTAAGAGCTATTTATGATGTTATTCCGTTTTTATGTGGAAAAATGTAAACTCAATAATGGCGACTAGTGACTTCATTATTGCAGCACTAGTCTGGCTGTAACGCACACTGTATGTCTAGTAACGTTAATTTTAAAAATCTAACTCAGCGGTTGCATTAATAACTAATGCATCTTTCATTTCATGTCCAACCTGTATTTTTTTAGTCAAGTTTATGAATAGTTTTCGATAAAAATAGTTGTATTTTCAAGATGGCGCCGGGCAGATTGCTTGAGTAGTTGGACACTATTTCTATTGTGTAAGCACGATTTGTGCCGCTAAATATGCACATTTTCGATCAAACTCTATATGGATTGTGTAATATGATGTTACAGGAGTGTCATCGGAAGAATTCTGAGAAGGTCAGTGAAAAAATTAATGTATTTTGGTGATGATAACGCTATATCTCATTTTGCCTTGAATCAATGCTCTGGTAACGTTTGCAAATGTGGTATGCTAATATAACGATTTATTGTGTTTTTCGCTGTAAGACACTTAGAAAATCTGAAATATTGTCTGAATTCACAAGATCTGTGTCTTTCCATTGCTGTGAGCTGTGTATTTTTAAGAAATGTTTTATGATGAGTAATTTGGTAATACACGTTGCTCTATGTAGTAATTCTAGTCGCTTTGGGGAGATTTGTGATGGTGGCTGCAATTGCAAACTATGATTTATACCTGAAATATGCAAATTTTTCTAACAAAACCTATGCTATACAATAAATATGTTATCAGACTGTCATCTGATGAGGTTTTTTCTTGGTTAGTGGCTATTTATTTCTTTATTTGGTCGAATTGGTGATAGCTGGTGATTGAGTGGAAAAATAGTGGAGTAAAAAAAATGGTGTCTTTTGCTAACGTGGTTAGCTAATAGATTTACATATTGTGTCTTCCCTGTAAAACATTTTAAAAATCAGAAATGGTGGCTAGATTCACAAGAAGTGTATATTTCATCTGGTGTCTTGGACTTGTGATTAAATGATATTTAGAAGCTACAATTTACTTGTGACGCTATGCTAGCTATGCTAGTCAGTGGGGGGGGGGGGGGGGGGGGGGGGGTGCTCCCGGCTCCGGGTTTCTTAGGCGGTAAAAGTTAATCTAGGAACAGACCAGAGATCTCTATTTCTCTATAATGGATGTTAATCTAGGAACAGACCAGAGATCTCTATTTCTCTATAATGGATGTTAATCTAGGAACAGAACTCTATAGATCTACTTCTGGTTCAGAGGTCAGGTGTCAGGCCTGCTGTGTGTCACTAGTCTCTCTCATTACAGCTTCTATCTACACACGCAGAACTGCAAATGCTACAAATGATGCATATGGTATCAGAAACAGACAAACTGGGCCATAAAGAGGCATTATTGTTTGTTGGTTCAAAAATCTAATATTAACAGCTAGTTTAACAAAATGTGTATTGAACTCTCTCCTTGTCCATAGACTGCTTTCAAAGAAAAGTAATATGTCATTTTGCTGAATTTCACTTTTCCTACTAGGTGCATATAGTTACCCAGGTTATTGAGACCAGGTGTTTCTAGCCATGTAGAATAATACACGTATGTGGGCTAGTGAAGGCTAACAGACAGGCATGTGAGAGAACAGGCAACCACTTGTTTCCCACAAAGATCTATCTTGTCTTACAACAGCCTTATCTGTCCAATGATACATTTACATTTGAGTCATTTAGCAGATGCTGTTATTCAAAGCGGCTTACAGGAGCAATTAAGGTTAAAGTGCCTTGATCATGGACAAATAGACCGATTCTTTTCACCTTCTTGGTTTGGTGATTCAAACCAGCGACCTTTTGCCTAATGGACCAATGCTCTAACGGCTAGGCTACCTGCCGCATGAACCTCTGGTTCTGGTTACTAAACTGCTCTAACGGCTACCTGCCGCATGAACCTCTGGTTCTAGTTACTAAACTGCTCTAACGGCTAGGCTACCTGCCGCATGAACCTCTGGTTCTGGTTACTAAACTGCTCTAACGGCTAGGCTACCTGCCCCATGAACCTCTGGTTCTGGTTACTAAACTGCTCTAACGGCTACCTGCCGCATGAACCTCTGGTTCTGGTTACTAAACTGCTCTAACGGCTAGGCTACCTGCCGCATGAACCTCTGGTTCTGGTTACTAAACTGCTCTAACGGCTAGGCTACCTGCCACATGAACCTCTGGTTCTAGTTACTAAACTGCTCTAACGGCTAGGCTACCTGCCGCATGAACCTCTGGTTCTGGTTACTAAACTGCTCTAACGGCTAGGCTACCTGCCCCATGAACCTCTGGTTCTGGTTACTAAACTGCTCTAATGGCTACCTGCCGCATGAACCTCTGGTTCTAGTTACTAAACTGCTCTAACGGCTTGGCTACCTGCCGCATGAACCTCTGGTTCTGGTTACTAAACTGCTCTAACGGCTAGGCTACCTGCCACATGAACCTCTGGTTCTAGTTACTAAACTGCTCCAACGGCTAGGCTACCTGCTGCATGAACCTCTGGTTCTGGTTACTAAACTGCTCTAACGGCTAGGCTACCTGCCGCATGAACCTCTGGTTCTGGTTACTAAACTGCTCTAACGGCTAGGCTACCTGCCCCATGAACCTCTGGTTCTGGTTACTAAACTGCTCTAACGGCTACCTGCCGCATGAACCTCTGGTTCTGGTTACTAAACTGCTCTAACGGCTAGGCTACCTGCCGCATGAACCTCTGGTTCTGGTTACTAAACTGCTCTAACGGCTAGGCTACCTGCCACATGAACCTCTGGTTCTAGTTACTAAACTGCTCTAACGGCTAGGCTACCTGCCGCATGAACCTCTGGTTCTGGTTACTAAACTGCTCTAACGGCTAGGCTACCTGCCCCATGAACCTCTGGTTCTGGTTACTAAACTGCTCTAATGGCTACCTGCCGCATGAACCTCTGGTTCTGGTTACTAAACTGCTCTAACGGCTACCTGCCGCATGAACCTCTGGTTCTGGTTACTAAACTGCTCTAACGGCTAGGCTACCTGCCCCATGAACCTCTGGTTCTGGTTACTAAACTGCTCTAACGGCTACCTGCCGCATGAACCTCTGGTTCTGGTTACTAAACTGCTCTAACGGCTAGGCTACCTGCCCCATGAACCTCTGGTTCTCGTTACTAAACTGCTCTAACGGCTAGGCTACCTGCCCCATGAACCTCTGGTTCTAGTTACTAAACTGCTCTAACGGCTAGGCTACCTGCCGCATGAACCTCTGGTTCTAGTTACTAAACTGCTCTAACGGCTAGGCTACCTGCCGCATGAACCTCTGGTTCTGGTTACTAAACTGCTCTAACGGCTACCTGCCGCATGAACCTCTGGTTCTAGTTACTAAACTGCTCTAACGGCTAGGCTACCTGCCCAATGAACCTCTGGTTCTGGTTACTAAACTGCTCTAACGGCTACCTGCCGCATGAACCTCTGGTTCTGGTTACTAAACTGCTCTAACGGCTAGGCTACCTGCCGCATGAACCTCTGGTTCAAGTTACTAAACTGCTCTAACGGCTAGGCTACCTGCCCCATGAACCTCTCGTTCTGGTTACTAAACTGCTCTAACGGCTAGGCTACCTGCCGCATGAACCTCTGGTTCTGGTTACTAAACTGCTCTAACGGCTAGGCTACCTGCCGCATGAACCTCTGGTTCTGGTTACTAAACTGCTCTAACGGCTAGGCTACCTGTCGCATGAACCTCTGGTTCTGGTTAGTAAACTGCTCTAACGGCTACCTGCCCCATGAACCTCTGGTTCTAGTTACTAAACTGCTCTAACGGCTACCTGCCGCATGAACCTCTGGTTCTAGTTACTAAACTGCTCTAACGGCTAGGCTACCTGCCGCATGAACCTCTGGTTCTGGTTACTAAACTGCTCTAACGGCTAGGCTACCTGCCGCATGAACCTCTGGTTCTAGTTACTAAACTGCTCTAACGGCTACCTGCCACATAAACCTCTGGTTCTAGTTACTAAACTGCTCTAACGGCTACCTGCCACATGAACCTCTGGTTCTAGTTACTAAACTGCTCTCTATGTGTCAGTGTCACAGAGGACGTTGAAGGTGCTCTCCAAAGGATTGTGTCTCTTTTCAAAAACCTGTGTGTGTTAACTGGGAGACAAGTAGCCACAGTGAGACAGGTAGCCACTGGGGAAAAGGTCAGGTAGCCACAGGGAGACAGGTAGCCACTGGGGAAAAGGTCAGGTAGCCACAGATAGACAGGTAGCCACTGGGGAAAAGGTCAGGTAGCCACAGAGAGACAGGTAGCCACTGGGGAAAACGTCAGGTAGTCACAGATAGACAGGTAGCCACTGGGGAAAAGGTCAGGTAGTCACAGGGAGACAGGTAGCCACTGGGGAAAAGGTCAGGTAGTCACAGAGAGACAGGTAGCCACAGAGACAGGTAGCCACTGGGGAAAAGGTCAGGTAGCCACAGATAGACAGGTAGCCACTGGGGAAAAGGTCAGGTAGCCAAAGAGAGACAGGTAGCCACTGGGGAAAAGGTCAGGTAGCCACAGATAGACAGGTAGCCACTGGGGAAAAGGTCAGGTAGTCACAGATAGACAGGTAGCCACAGAGAGACAGTTCAGGTAGCAACTATAGACAGGTATCCACTAGGAGAAAGGTCAGGTAGCCACAGAGAGACAGGTAGCCACAGAGAGACAGTTCAGGTAGCAACTATAGACAGATATCCACTGGGAGACAGGTCAAGTAGCCACTCGGAGACAGGTCAGGTAGCCACAGGGAGACAGGTCAGGTAGACACTCGGAGACAGGTCAAGTAGACACTCGGAGACAGGTAGCCACAGAGAGACAGTTCAAGTAGCAACTATAGACAGATATCCACTGGGAGACAGGTCAAGTAGCCACTCGGAGACAGGTCAGGTAGCCACAGGGAGACAGGTCAGGTAGCCACAGGGAGACAGGTCAAGTAGACACTCGGAGACAGATATCCACTGGGAGACAGGTCAGGTAGACACAGGGAGACAGGTCAGGTAGCCACAGGGAGACAGGTCAAGTAGACACTCGGAGACAGGTCAGGTAGCCACAGGGAGACAGGTCAAGTAGACACTCGGAGACAGGTCAGGTAGCCACAGGGAGACAGGTCAAGTAGACACTCGGAGACAGGTCAGGTAGCCACAGGGAGACAGGTCAGGAAGCACCTGTAGCCATGTAGCCACAGGGAGACGGGTCAAGAAGCCACTGGGAGACAGGTAGCCACAGTGAGGCAGGTAGCTACAGGGATACAGGTCAGGTAGCACCTGTGAGACAGGTAGCCACAGGGAGACAGGTAGCCACAGGGAGACAGGTAGCCACAGGAAGACAGGTAGTCACAGGGAGACAGGTCAGATAGCACCTGTGAGACAGGTAGCCACAGGGAGACAGGTAGCCACAGGGAGACATGTAGCCACAGTGAGACAGGTAGCCACAGGGAGACAGGTAGCCACAGGGAGACATGTAGCCACATGGAGACATGTAGCCACAGGGAGACAGGTAGCCACAGGAAGACAGGTACCACAGGGAGACAGGTCAGGTAGCACCTGTGAGACAGGTAGCCACAGGGAGACAGGTAGCCACAGTGAGACAGGTAGCCACAGGAAGACAGGTAACCACAGGGAGACAGGTAGCCACAGGGAGACAGGTAGCCACAGTGAGACAGATAGCCACAGTGAGACAGGTAGCCACAGGAAGACAGGTAGCCACAGGGAGACAGGTAGCCACAGGGAGACAGGTAGCCACAGGGAGACAGGTAGCCACAGGGAGACAGGTAGCCACAGGGAGACAGGTCAGGTAGCACCTGTGAGACAGGTAGCCACAGGGAGACAGGTAGCCACAGGAAGACAGGTAGCCACAGGGAGACTAGTAAGGTAGCACCTGTGAGACAGGTAGCCACAGGAAGACAGGTAGCCACAGGGAGACAGGTAGCCACAGGGAGACAGGTAGCCACAGGGAGACAGGTAGCCACAGGGAGACAGGTCAGGTAGCACCTGTGAGACAGGTAGCCACAGTGAGACAGGTAGCCACAGGGAGACAGGTAGCCACAGGGAGACTAGTAAGGTAGCACCTGTGAGACAGGTAGCCACAGGAAGACAGGTAGCCACAGGAAGACAGGTAGCCACAGGAAGACAGGTAGCCACAGGGAGACTAGTAAGGTAGCACCTGTGAGACAGGTAGCCACAGGGAGACAGGTAGCCACAGGAAGACAGGTAGCCACAGGGAGACTAGTAAGGTAGCACCTGTGAGACAGGTAGCCACAGTGATACAGGTAGCCACAGGGAGACAGGTAGCCACAGGGAGACAGGTAGCCACAGGGAGACAGGTAGCCACAGGGAGACAGGTAGCCACAGGGAGACAGGTAGCCACAGGGAGACTAGTAAGGTAGCACCTCACACACCTGGCTGCCATTGACAGAACACTCTTAGATTATTCACAGATATGAAAGAATTATGATTTTAGAAAGCATCCTCTCCAATGTTCTGTGAACGGCAACTCTATGTGAGGTGGTTTAAAACAATGTAACCAATCAACACCAACATAGTCCATGCAGTTCTATTAGATAGAGCTTCTTCTGGTGCCACAGGTAGAGGAGAATAACAACTGAAGTTAGTCAGTCTACATGGTGTGTTTCCTAAGGCCAAACTGCTGCTTCTGGTGTTGAGTGTTGTTTTGAACATGTTGCCCATTGATTGACACGCCACAGAGGCTACTAAAACTTGTGGAACAACTTCAGTCAGTCAGTCAGGCCTCAGGATAGTGGGAAACCATAGAATAGAATAGTAGAACTAAAGCCAAGGACAGATGTGAAATGGTGCCCTGTTCTCTTTGTAGTGCATCCTCTGATATATAGAGCCCTGCTTCTGGCCAGAACCCTGTTAGATATATAGAGCCCTGCTTCCTGACAGAACCCTGTTAGATATATAGAGCCCTGCTTCTGGCCAGAACCGTGTTAGATATATAGAGCCCTGCTTCTGGCCAGAACCCTGTTAGATATATAGAGCCCTGCTTCTGGCCAGAACCCTGTTAGATATATAGAGCCCTGCTTCTGACCAGAACCCTGTTAGATATATAGAGCCCTGCTTCTGGCCAGAACCCTGTTAGATATATAGAGCCCTGCTTCTGGCCAGAACCTGTTAGATATATAGAGCCCTGCTTCTGGCCAGAACCCTGTTAGCTATATAGAGCCCTGCATCTGGCCAGAACCCTGTTAGATATATAGAGCCCTGCTTCTGGCCAGAACCCTGTTAGATATATAGAGCCCTGCTTCTGACCAGAACCCTGTTAGATATATAGAGCCCTGCTTCTGGCCAGAACCCTGTTAGATATATAGAGCCCTGCTTCTGACCAGAACCCTGTTAGATATATAGAGCCCTGCTTCTGGCCAGAACCCTGTTAGATATATAGAGCCCTGCTTCTGACCAGAACCCTGTTAGATATATAGAGCCCTGCTTCTGGCCAGAACCCTGTTAGATATATAGAGCCCTGCTTCTGGCCAGAACCTGTTAGATATATAGAGCCCTGCTTCTGGCCAGAACCCTGTTAGCTATATAGAGCCCTGCATCTGGCCAGAACCCTGTTAGATATATAGAGCCCTGCTTCTGGCCAGAACCCTGTTAGATATATAGAGCCCTGCTTCTGGCCAGAACCCTGTTAGATATATAGAGCCATGCTTCTGGCCAGAACCCTGTTAGATATATAGAGCCCTGCTTCTGACCAGAACCCTGTTAGATATATAGAGCCCTGCTTCTGGCCAGAACCCTGTTAGATATATAGAGCCCTGCTTCTGGCCAGAACCCTGTTAGATATATAGAGCCCTGCTTCTGGCCAGAACCCTGTTAGATGTATAGAGCCCTGCTTCTGGCCAGAACCCTGTTAGATATATAGAGCCCTGCTTCTGGCCAGAACCCTGTTAGATATATAGAGCCCTGCTTCTGGCCAGAACCCTGTTAGATATATAGAGCCCTGCTTCTGGCCAGAACCCTGTTAGATATATAGAGCCCTGCTTCTGGCCAGAACCCTGTTAGATATATAGAACCCTGCTTCTGGCCAGAACCCTGTTAGATATATAGAGCCCTGCTTCTGGTCAGAACCCTGTTAGATATATAGAGCCCTGCTTCTGGCCAGAACCCTGTTAGATATATAGAGCCCTGCTTCTGGCCAGAACCCTGTTAGATATACAGAGCCCTGCTTCTGGCCAGAACCCTGTTAGATGTATAGAGCCCTGCTTCTGGCCAGAACCCTGTTAGATATATAGAGCCCTGCATCTGGCCAGAACCCTGTTAGATATATAGAGCCCTGCTTCTGGCCAGAACCCTGTTAGATATATAGAGCCCTGCTTCTGGCCAGAACCCTGTTAGATATATAGAGCCCTGCTTCCTGCCAGAACCCTGTTAGATATATAGAGCCCTGCTTCTGGCCAGAACCCTGTTAGATATATAGAGCCCTGCTTCCTGCCAGAACCCTGTTAGATATATAGAGCCCTGCTTCCTACCAGAACCCTGTTAGATATATAGAGCCCTGCTTCTGGCCAGAACCCTGTTAGATATATAGAGCCCTGCTTCTGGCCAGAACCCTGTTAGATATATAGAGCCCTGCTTCTGGCCAGAACCCTGTTAGATATATAGAGCCCTGCTTCTGGCCAGAACCCTGTTAGATATATAGAGCCCTGCTTCTGGCCAGAACCCTGTTAGATATATAGAGCCCTGCTTCTGGCCAGAACCCTGTTAGATATATAGAGCCCTTCTTCCTGCCAGAACCCTGTTAGATATATAGAGCCTTGCTTCTGGCCAGAACCCTGTTAGATATATGGAGCCCTGCTTCCTGCCAGAACCCTGTTAGTTCGATAGAGCCCTGCTTCTGGCCAGAACCCTGTTAGATATATAGAGCCCTGCTTCTGACCAGAACCCTGTTAGATATATAGAGCCCTGCTTCTGGCCAGAACCCTGTTAGATATATAGAGCCCTGCTTCTGGCCAGAACCCTGTTAGATATATAGAGCCCTGCTTCTGACCAGAACCCTGTTAGATATATAGAGCCCTGCTTCTGGCCAGAACCCTGTTAGATATATAGAGCCCTGCTTCTGACCAGAACCCTGTTAGATATATAGAGCCCTGCTTCTGGCCAGAACCCTGTTAGATATATAGAGCCCTGCTTCTGGCCAGAACCCTGTTAGATATATAGAGCCCTGCTTCTGGCCAGAACCCTGTTAGATATATAGAGCCCTGCTTCTGGCCAGAACCCTGTTAGATATATAGAGCCCTGCTTCTGGCCAGAACCCTGTTAGATATATAGTGCCCTGCTTCTGGCCAGAACCCTGTTAGTTATATAGAGCCCTGCTTCTGGCCAGAACCCTGTTAGATATATAGAGCCCTGCTTCCTGCCAGAACCCTGTTAGATATATAGAGCCCTGCTTCTGGCCAGAACCCTGTTAGATATATAGAACCCTGCTTCTGGCCAGAACCCTGTTAGATATATAGAGCCCTGCTTCTGGTCAGAACCCTGTTAGATATATAGAGCCCTGCTTCTGGCCAGAACCCTGTTAGATATATAGAGCCCTGCTTCTGGACAGAACCCTGTTAGATATACAGAGCCCTGCTTCTGGCCAGAACCCTGTTAGATGTATAGAGCCCTGCTTCTGGCCAGAACCCTGTTAGATATATAGAGCCCTGCTTCTGGCCAGAACCCTGTTAGATATATAGAGCCCTGCTTCCTGCCAGAACCCTGTTAGATATATAGAGCCCTGCTTCCTGCCAGAACCCTGTTAGATATATAGAGCCCTGCTTCTGGCCAGAACCCTGTTAGATATATAGAGCCCTGCTTCTGGCCAGAACCCTGTTAGATATATAGAGTCTTGCTTCTGGCCAGAACCCTGTTAGATATATAGAGCCCTGCTTCTGGCCAGAACCCTTTTAGATATATAGAGCCCTGCTTCTGGACAGAACCCTGTTAGATATATAGAGCCCTGCTTCTGGCCAGAACCATGTTAGATATATAGAGCCCTGCTTCTGGCCAGAACCCTGTTAGATATATAGAGCCCTGCTTCTGGCCAGAACCCTGTTAGATATACAGAGCCCTGCTTCTGGCCAGAACCCTGTTAGATGTATAGAGCCCTGCTTCTGGCCAGAACCCTGTTAGATATATAGAGCCCTGCATCTGGCCAGAACCCTGTTAGATATATAGAGCCCTGCTTCTGGCCAGAACCCTGTTAGATATATAGAGCCCTGATTCTGGCCAGAACCCTGTTAGATATATAGAGCCCTGCTTCCTGCCAGAACCCTGTTAGATATATAGAGCCCTGCTTCTGGCCAGAACCCTGTTAGATATATAGAGCCCTGCTTCCTGCCAGAACCCTGTTAGATATATAGAGCCCTGCTTCCTACCAGAACCCTGTTAGATATATAGAGCCCTGCTTCTGGCCAGAACCCTGTTAGATATATAGAGCCCTGCTTCTGGCCAGAACCCTGTTAGATATATAGAGCCCTGCTTCTGGCCAGAACCCTGTTAGATATATAGAGCCCTGCTTCTGGCCAGAACCCTGTTAGATATATAGAGCCCTGCTTCTGGCCAGAACCCTGTTAGATATATAGAGCCCTGCTTCTGGCCAGAACCCTGTTAGATATATAGAGCCCTGCTTCCTGCCAGAACCCTGTTAGATATATAGAGCCTTGCTTCTGGCCAGAACCCTGTTAGATATATGGAGCCCTGCTTCCTGCCAGAACCCTGTTAGTTCGATAGAGCCCTGCTTCTGGCCAGAACCCTGTTAGATATATAGAGCCCTGCTTCTGACCAGAACCCTGTTAGATATATAGAGCCCTGCTTCTGGCCAGAACCCTGTTAGATATATAGAGCCCTGCTTCTGGCCAGAACCCTGTTAGATATATAGAGCCCTGCTTCTGGCCAGAACCCTGTTAGATATATAGAGCCCTGCTTCTGGCCAGAACCCTGTTAGATATATAGAGCCCTGCTTCTGGCCAGAAACCTGTTAGATATATAGAGCCCTGCTTCTGGCCAGAACCCTGTTAGATATATAGAGCCCTGCTTCTGGCCAGAACCCTGTTAGATATATAGAGCCCTGCTTCCTGCCAGAACCCTGTTAGATATATAGAGCCTTGCTTCTGGCCAGAACCCTGTTAGATATATAGAGCCCTGCTTCCTGCCAGAACCCTGTTAGTTCGATAGAGCCCTGCTTCTGGCCAGAACCCTGTTAGATATATAGAGCCCTGCTTCTGTCCAGAACCCTGTTAGATATATAGAGCCCTGCTTCCTGCCAGAACCCTGTTAGATATATAGAGCCCTGCTTCTGACCAGAACCCTGTTAGATATATAGAGCCCTGCTTCTGGCCAGAACCCTGTTAGATATATAGAGCCCTGCTTCTGGCCAGAACCCTGTTAGATATATAGAGCCCTGCTTCTGACCAGAACCCTGTTAGATATATAGAGCCCTGCTTCTGGCCAGAACCCTGTTAGATATATAGAGCCCTGCTTCTGGCCAGAACCCTGTTAGATATATAGAGCCCTGCTTCCTGCCAGAACCCTGTTAGATATATAGAGCCCTGCTTCTGGCCAGAGCCCTGTTAGATATATAGAGCCCTGCTTCTGGCCAGAGCCCTGTTAGATATATAGAGCCCTGCTTCTGGCCAGAACCCTGTTAGATATATAGAGCCCTGCTTCTGGCCAGAACCCTGTTAGATATATAGAGCCCTGCTTCTGGCCTGAACCCTGTTAGATATATAGAGCCCTGCTTCTGGCCAGAACCCTGTTAGATATATAGAGCCCTGCTTCTGGCCAGAACCCTGTTAGATATATAGAGCTCTGCTTCTGGCCAGAACCCTGTTAGATATATAGAGCCCTGCTTCTGGCCAGAACCCTGTTAGATATATAGAGCCCTGCTTCTGGCCAGAACCCTGTTAGTTATATAGAGCCCTGCTTCTGGCCAGAACCCTGTTAGATATATAGAGCCCTGCTTTCTGCCAGAACCCTGTTAGATATATAGAGCCCTGCTTCTGGCCAGAACCCTGTTAGATATATAGAACCCTGCTTCTGGCCAGAACCCTGTTAGATATATAGAGCCCTGCTTCTGGTCAGAAACCTGTTAGATATATAGAGCCCTGCTTCTGGCCAGAACCCTGTTAGATATATAGAGCCCTTCTTCTGGCCAGAACCCTGTTAGATGTATAGAGCCCTGCTTCTGGCCAGAACCCTGTTAGATATATAGAGCCCTGCATCTGGCCAGAACCCTGTTAGATATATAGAGCCCTGCTTCTGGCCAGAACCCTGTTAGATATATAGAGCCCTGCTTCCTGCCAGAACCCTGTTAGATATATAGAGCCCTGCTTCTGGCCAGAACCCTGTTAGATATATAGAGCCCTGCTTCCTGCCAGAACCCTGTTAGATATATAGAGCCCTGCTTCTGGCCAGAACCCTGTTAGATATATAGAGCCCTGCTTCTGGCCTGAACCCTGTTAGATATATAGAGCCCTGCATCTGGCCAGAACCCTGTTAGATATATAGAGCCCTGCTTCTGGCCAGAACCCTTTTAGATATATAGAGCCCTGCTTCTGGACAGAACCCTGTTAGATATATAGAGCCCTGCTTCTGGCCAGAACCCTGTTAGATATATAGAGCCCTGCTTCTGGCCAGAACCCTGTTAGATATATAGAGCCCTGCTTCCTGCCAGAACCCTGTTAGATATATAGAGCCTTGCTTCTGGCCAGAACCCTGTTAGATATATAGAGCCCTGCTTCCTGCCAGAACCCTGTTAGTTCGATAGAGCCCTGCTTCTGGCCAGAACCCTGTTAGATATATAGAGCCCTGCTTCTGGCCAGAACCCTGTTAGATATATAGAGCCCTGCTTCCTGCCAGAACCCTGTTAGATATATAGAGCCCTGCTTCTGACCAGAACCCTGTTAGATATATAGAGCCCTGCTTCTGGCCAGAACCCTGTTAGATATATAGAGCCCTGCTTCTGGCCAGAACCCTGTTAGATATATAGAGCCCTGCTTCTGACCAGAACCCTGTTAGATATATAGAGCCCTGCTTCTGGCCAGAACCCTGTTAGATATATAGAGCCCTGCTTCTGGCCAGAACCCTGTTAGATATATAGAGCCCTGCTTCCAGCCAGAACCCTGTTAGATATATAGAGCCCTGCTTCTGGCCAGAGCCCTGTTAGATATATAGAGCCCTGCTTCTGGCCAGAGCCCTGTTAGATATATAGAGCCCTGCTTCTGGCCAGAACCCTGTTAGATATATAGAGCCCTGCTTCTGGCCAGAACCCTGTTAGATATATAGAGCCCTGCTTCTGGCCAGAACCCTGTTAGATATATAGAGCCCTGCTTCTGGCCAGAACCCTGTTAGATATATAGAGCCCTGCTTCCAGCCAGAACCCTGTTAGATATATAGAGCCCTGCTTCTGGCCAGAGCCCTGTTAGATATATAGAGCCCTGCTTCTGGCCAGAACCCTGTTAGATATATAGAGCCCTGCTTCTGGCCAGAACCCTGTTAGATATATAGAGCCCTGCTTCTGGCCAGAACCCTGTTAGATATATAGAGCCCTGCTTCCTGCCAGAACCCTGTTAGATATATAGAGCCTTGCTTCTGGCCAGAACCCTGTTAGATATATGGAGCCCTGCTTCCTGCCAGAACCCTGTTAGTTCGATAGAGCCCTGCTTCTGGCCAGAACCCTGTTAGATATATAGAGCCCTGCTTCTGACCAGAACCCTGTTAGATATATAGAGCCCTGCTTCTGGCCAGAACCCTGTTAGATATATAGAGCCCTGCTTCTGGCCAGAACCCTGTTAGATATATAGAGCCCTGCTTCTGGCCAGAACCCTGTTAGATATATAGAGCCCTGCTTCTGGCCAGAACCCTGTTAGATATATAGAGCCCTGCTTCTGGCCAGAAACCTGTTAGATATATAGAGCCCTGCTTCTGGCCAGAACCCTGTTAGATATATAGAGCCCTGCTTCTGGCCAGAACCCTGTTAGATATATAGAGCCCTGCTTCCTGCCAGAACCCTGTTAGATATATAGAGCCTTGCTTCTGGCCAGAACCCTGTTAGATATATAGAGCCCTGCTTCTGGCAAGAACCCTGTTAGATGTATAGAGCCCTGCTTCTGGCCAGAACCCTGTTAGATATATAGAGCCCTGCATCTGGCCAGAACCCTGTTAGATATATAGAGCCCTGCTTCTGGCCAGAACCCTGTTAGATATATAGAGCCCTGCTTCCTGCCAGAACCCTGTTAGATATATAGAGCCCTGCTTCTGGCCAGAACCCTGTTAGATATATAGAGCCCTGCTTCCTGCCAGAACCCTGTTAGATATATAGAGCCCTGCTTCTGGCCAGAACCCTGTTAGATATATAGAGCCCTGCTTCTGGCCTGAACCCTGTTAGATATATAGAGCCCTGCATCTGGCCAGAACCCTGTTAGATATATAGAGCCCTGCTTCTGGCCAGAACCCTTTTAGATATATAGAGCCCTGCTTCTGGACAGAACCCTGTTAGATATATAGAGCCCTGCTTCTGGCCAGAACCCTGTTAGATATATAGAGCCCTGCTTCTGGCCAGAACCCTGTTAGATATATAGAGCCCTGCTTCCTGCCAGAACCCTGTTAGATATATAGAGCCTTGCTTCTGGCCAGAACCCTGTTAGATATATAGAGCCCTGCTTCCTGCCAGAACCCTGTTAGTTCGATAGAGCCCTGCTTCTGGCCAGAACCCTGTTAGATATATAGAGCCCTGCTTCTGGCCAGAACCCTGTTAGATATTTAGAGCCCTGCTTCCTGCCAGAACCCTGTTAGATATATAGAGCCCTGCTTCTGACCAGAACCCTGTTAGATATATAGAGCCCTGCTTCTGGCCAGAACCCTGTTAGATATATAGAGCCCTGCTTCTGGCCAGAACCCTGTTAGATATATAGAGCCCTGCTTCTGACCAGAACCCTGTTAGATATATAGAGCCCTGCTTCTGGCCAGAACCCTGTTAGAAATATAGAGCCCTGCTTCTGGCCAGAACCCTGTTAGATATATAGAGCCCTGCTTCTGGCCAGAGCCCTGTTAGATATATAGAGCCCTGCTTCTGGCCAGAGCCCTGTTAGATATATAGAGCCCTGCTTCTGGCCAGAGCCCTGTTAGATATATAGAGCCCTGCTTCTGGCCAGAACCCTGTTAGATATATAGAGCCCTGCTTCTGGCCAGAACCCTGTTAGATATATAGAGCCCTGCTTCTGGCCAGAACCCTGTTAGATATATAGAGCCCTGCTTCTGGCCAGAACCCTGTTAGATATATAGAGCCCTGCTTCCAGCCAGAACCCTGTTAGATATATAGAGCCCTGCTTCTGGCCAGAGCCCTGTTAGATATATAGAGCCCTGCTTCTGGCCAGAGCCCTGTTAGATATATAGAGCCCTGCTTCTGGCCAGAACCCTGTTAGATATATAGAGCCCTGCTTCTGGCCAGAGCCCTGTTAGATATATAGAGCCCTGCTTCTGGCCAGAACCCTGTTAGATATATAGAGCCCTGCTTCTGGCCAGAACCCTGTTAGATATATAGAGCCCTGCTTCTGGCCAGAACCCTGTTAGATATATAGAGCCCTGCTTCTGGCCAGAACCCTGTTAGATATATAGAGCCCTGCTTCCAGCCAGAACCCTGTTAGATATATAGAGCCCTGCTTCTGGCCAGAACCCTGTTAGATATATAGAGCCCTGCTTCTGGCCAGAACCCTGTTAGATATATAGAGCCCTGCTTCTGGCCAGAACCCTGTTAGATATATAGAGCCCTGCTTCTGGCCAGAACCCTGTTAGATATATAGAGCCCTGCTTCTGGCCAGAACCCTGTTAGATATATAGAGCCCTGCTTCT
>NW_026600235.1:664316-864508 GCF_029448725.1 Salvelinus fontinalis
TATCGTGTAGTATCTAAACCTATCATGTAGAATCTAAACCTATCATGTAGTATCTAAACCTATCATGTAGTACCTAAACCTATCATGTACTATCTAAACCTATCATGTAGTATCTAAACCTATCATGTAGTATCTAAACCTATCATGTAGTATCTAAACCTATCGTGTAGTTTCTAAACCTATCATGTAGTATCTAAACCTATCATGTAGTATCTAAACATATCATGTAGTATCTAAACCTATCATGTAGTATCTAAACCTGTCATGTAGTATCTAAACCTGTCATGTAGTATCTAAACATATCATGTAGTGTCTATACCTATCATGTAGTGTCTAAACCTATCATGTAGTGTCTAAACCTGTCATGTAGTATCTAAACCTATCATGTAGTATCTAAACCTAACATGTAGTATCTAAACCTATCAAGTAGTATCTAAACCTATCATTTAGTATCTAAACCTATCATGTAGTATCTAAACCTATCATGTAGTGTCTAAAACTATCATGTAGTATCTAAACCTATCATGTAGTATCTAAACCTATCATGTAGTGTCTAAACCTATCATGTAGAGTCTAAACCTATCATGTAGAATCTAAACCTATCATGTAGAATCTAAACCTATCATGTAGAATCTAAACCTATCATGTAGAATCTAAACCTATCATGTAGTATCTAAACCTATCATGTAGTATCTAAACCTATCATGTAGTATCTAAACCTATCATGTAGTATCTAAACCTATCATGTAGTATCTAAACCTATCATGTAGTGTCTAAACCTATCATGTAGTATCTAAACCTATCATGTAGTATCTAAACCTATCATGTAGAATCTAAACCTATCATGTAGAATCTAAACCTATCATGTAGTATCTAAACCTATCATGTAGTATCTAAACCTATCATGTAGAATCTAAACCTATCATGTAGAATCTAAACCTATCATGTAGAATCTAAACCTATCGTGTAGAATCTAAACCTATCGTGTAGAATCTAAACCTATCGTGTAGTATCTAAACCTATCGTGTAGTATCTAAACCTATCGTGTAGTATCTAAACCTATCGTGTAGTATCTAAACCTATCGTGTAGAATCTAAACCTATCATGTAGAATCTAAACCTATCATGTAGTATCTAAACCTATCATGTAGTATCTAAACCTATCATGTAGAATCTAAACCTATCATGTAGAATCTAAACCTATCATGTAGAATCTAAACCTATCGTGTAGAATCTAAACCTATCGTGTAGAATCTAAACCTATCGTGTAGTATCTAAACCTATCGTGTAGTATCTAAACCTATCGTGTAGTATCTAAACCAATCGTGTAGTATCTAAACCAATCGTGTAGTGTCTAAACCTATCGTGTAGTATCTAAACCTATCATGTAGTATCTAAACCTATCATGTAGAATCTAAACCTATCATGCAGAATCTAAACCTATCATGTAGTATCTAAACCTATCATGTAGTACCTAAACCTATCATGTAGTACCTAAACCTATCATGTACTATCTAAACCTATCATGTAGTATCTAAACATATCATGTAGTATCTAAACCTATCATGTAGTATCTAAACCTATCATGTAGTTTCTAAACCTATCATGTAGTATCTAAACCTATCATGTAGTATCTAAACCTATCATGTAGTATCTAAACCTATCATGTAGTATCTAAACCTATCATGTAGTATCTAAACCTGTCATGTAGTATCTAAACCTGTCATGTAGTATCTAAACCTGTCATGTAGTATCTAAACCTATCATGTAGTGTCTAAACCTATCATGTAGTGTCTAAACCTATCATGTAGTGTCTAAACCTATCATGTAGTGTCTAAACCTGTCATGTAGTATCTAAACCTATCATGTAGTATCTAAACCTATCATGTAGTATCTAAACCTATCATGTAGTATCTAAACATATCATGTAGTATCTAAACCTATCTTGTAGTGTCTAAACCTATCATGTAGAATCTAAACCTATCATGTAGAATCTAAACCTATCATGTAGAATCAAAACCTATCATGTAGAATCTAAACCTATCATGTAGTAAGGTAGCTTAGCAGTTCAGACGTATTTTTCCGTGTTGTCGTGTCGTGTCCTGTATATATATATATTTACACCTTTTCTTCACATATCTTTTATTTATTTTATTATCCAAGAACTCAACTACAAAAGCTTTCCTGCAAAAGCTTTCCTGCAACCCGCTTCACCAATTACAATAAGTACTATTCACCTCAATCTGAAAATCCATCGTGGAAGATAGCCAGGGGCTAATTCAGAAGCTAGCCTGAAAGCTAATCCAGAAGCTACTCCGATAGCTAGCCAGAAGCTAATCTGTAGCTGCCCCGAAATTAGCCGGTTTGCTGGCTAGCGTTGGTGTTTCAGCTGCCCACGTTTTGCGGTCATCAGCTATTCCTCTAGCTCGATAATCTACCGGCACTTTAGTGCAACGCGACTCGGACCGGAGCATTCCGGGACTTTTTTTCTCTCAGTTTCCCCGGATTCCAACCGCAGCCTCAGCCTCTATTTTGCACCTTGATTTCGCAGCTAGCTAGCTGCATACCGTGTGACTATTGGCTTACGTCGACCCCGGAGCTAACTCAAATCATGCTGGAGCTAGCCAGCTGAGGAGTTCCATCACCATCCGGACCCGCTTCTTTGTTGCTGCTGCAGATACGGAACCCCACCGGGCCTTCACGACTGACTGCCGACGTTATCTGCCCGAGGGATTTATCCAACCGGCACCTCCGTCCCGGCGTTACCTGAACGCTCATCTGAGGCCCGCTAATCGTTAGCTGTCTTATCGGCTGCTATCTGAACAAAACCCCACTACACGGAACCTACCGACGGAAACGCACGAGGTATCTACAAACAGACCTCCATCCTATGCTGCTACCGATAGCCATATACCCGGCCAGCTGTCTGGATCGCCACGACCCCAACCAACCTCTACTCACTGGACCCTTATTTATCACTCGATTAAGCTTGCCTCTCCTTAATGTAAATATGCCTTGTCCATTGCTGTTCTGGTTAGTGTTTATTGGCTTATTTCACTGTAGAGATTCTAGCCCTGCTCTCTATACCATATCCAACCCTGCAGTTCCACCACCCACATATGCGATGACATCACCTGGTTTCAATGATGTTTCTAGAGACAAGATCTCTCTCATCATCACTCAATACCTAGGTTTACCTCCACTGTATTCACATCCTACCATACCTTTGTCTGTACATTATTCCTTTAAACTATTTTATCGCCCCCAGAAACTTCCTTTTACTCTCTGCTCTGGTAGCTCTAGGCGACCAATTCTCATAGCTTTTAGCCGTACTATTATCCTACTTCTCCTCTGTTCCTCTGGTGATGTAGAGGTGAATCCAGGCCCTGCAGTACCTGGCTCCACTCCTATTCCCCAGGCGCTCTCTTTTGATGACTTCTGTAACCGTAATAGCCTTGGCTTCATGCATGTTAACATTAGGAGCCTCCTCCCTAAGTTTGTTTTGTTCACTGCTTTAGCACACTCTACCAACCCGGATGTATTAGCCGTGTCTGAATCCTGGCTTAGAAAGACCACCAAAAATTCAGACATTTTTATCCCCGATTACAATATTTTCAGACAAGATAGAACGGCCAAAGGGGGCGGTGTTGCAATCTACTGCAAAGACTGCCTGCAGAGTTCTGTTATACTATCCAGGTCTGTTCCCAAACAATTTGAACTTCTACTTTTAAAAATCCACCTCTCTAAAAACAAGTCTCTCACCGTTGCCGCCTGCTATAGACCACCCTCTGCCCCCAGCTGTGCTCTGGACACTATATGTGAACTGATTGCCCCCCATCTATCTTCAGAGCTCGTGCTGCTAGGCGACCTAAATTTGAACATGCTCAACACCCCAGCCACCCTACAATCTAAGCTTGATGCCCTCAATCTCACACAAATTATTAATGAACCTACCAGGTACCACCCCAATTCCGTAAACACGGGTACCCTCATAGATATCATCCTAACAAACTTGCCCTCCAAATACACCTCTGCTGTTTTTAACCAAGATCTCAGCGATCACTGCCTCATTGCCTGCATCCGTAATGGGTCAGCGGTCAAACGACCTCCACTCATCACTGTCAAACGCTCCCTGAAACACTTCAGCGAGCAGGCCTTCCTAATTGACCTGGCCGGGGTATCCTGGAAGGATATTGATCTCATCCCGTCAGTAGAGGATGCCTGGTCATTTTTTAAAAATGCCTTCCTCACCATCTTGAATAAGCATGCCCCATTCAAGAAATTTAGAACCAGGAACAGATATAGCCCTTGGTTCTCTCCTGACCTGACTGCCCTTAACCAACAGAAAAACATCCTATGGCGTTCTGCATTAGCATCGAACAGCCCCCGTGATATGCAACTTTTCAGGGAAGCCAGAAACCAATATACACAGGCAGTTAGAACAGCCAAGGCTAGCTTTTTCAAGCAGAAATTTGCTTCCTGCAACACAAATTCAAAAAAGTTCTGGGACACCGTAAAGTCCATGGAGAATAAGAACACCTCCTCCCAGCTTCCAACCGCCCTGAAGATAGGAAACACTGTCACCACCGACAAATCCACTATAATTGAGAATTTCAATAAGCATTTTTCTACGGCTGGCCATGCTTTCCACCTGGCTACCCCTACCCGGGACAACAGCACTGCCCTCCCCTCTGCTACTCGCCCAAGCCTTCCCCATTTCTCTTTCTCCCAAATACAGTCAGCTGATGTTCTTAATGAGCTGCAAAATCTGGACCCTTACAAATCAGCCGGGCTAGATAATCTGGACCCTTTCTTTCTAAAACTATCTGCTGAAATTGTTGCCACCCCTATTACTAGCCTCTTCAACCTCTCTTTCGTGTCGTCTGAGATACCCAAAGATTGGAAAGCAGCTGCGGTTATCCCCCTCTTCAAAGGGGGGGACACCCTTGACCCTAACTGCTACAGACCTATATCTATCCTACCCTGCCTTTCTAAGGTCTTCGAAAGCCAAGTCAACAAACAGATTACCGACCATTTCGAATCACACCACACCTTCTCCGCTATGCAATCTGGTTTCAGAGCTGGTCATGGGTGCACCTCAGCCACGCTCAAGGTCATAAACGATATCGTAACCGCCATCGATAGGAAACAATACTGTGCAGCCGTATTCATTGACCTGGCCAAGGCTTTTGACTCTGTCAATCACCACATCCTCATTGGCAGACTCGACAGCCTTGGTTTCTCTAATGATTGCCTCGCCTGGTTCACCAACTACTTCTCTGATAGAGTTCAGTGTGTCAAATCGGAGGGTCTGTTGTCCGGGCCTCTGGCAGTCTCTATGGGGGTGCCACAGGGTTCAATTCTTGGACCGACTCTCTTCTCTGTTTACATCAATGATGTCGCTCTTGCTGCTGGTGATTCTCTGATCCACCTCTACGCAGACGACACTATTCTGTATACTTCTGGCCCTTCTTTTGACACTGTGTTAACAACCCTCCAGGCGAGCTTCAATGCCATACAACTCTCCTTCCGTGGCCTCCAACTGCTCTTAAATACAAGTAAAACCAAATGCATGCTCTTCAACCGATCGCTGCCTGCTCCGGCCCGCCTGTCCAACATCACTACTTTGGACGGCTCTGACTTAGAATATGTGGACAACTACAAATACCTAGGTGTCTGGTTAGACTGTAAACTCTCCTTCCAGACCCACATCAAACATCTCCAATCCAAAGTCAAATCTAGAATTGGCTTCCTATTCCGCAACAAAGCATCCTTTACTCATGCTGCCAAACATACCCTTGTAAAACTGACCATCCTACCAATCCTCGACTTCGGTGATGTCATTTACAAAATAGCCTCCAAAACCCTACTCAATAAATTGGATGCAGTCTATCACAGTGCCATCCGTTTTGTCACCAAAGCCCCATATACTACCCACCACTGCGACCTGTACACTCTCGTTGGCTGGCCCTCGCTTCATACTCGTCGCCAAACCCATTGGTTCCAGGTCATCTACAAGACCCTGCTAGGTAAAGTCCCCCCTTATCTCAGCTCGCTGGTCACCATAGCAGCACCTACCCGTAGCACGCGCTCCAGCAGGTATATCTCTCTAGTCACCCCCAAAACCAATTCTTCCTTTGGACGCCTCTCCTTCCAGTTCTCTGCTGCCAATGACTGGAACGAACTACAAAAATCTCTGAAACTGGAAACACCTATCTCCCTCACTAGCTTTAAGCACCAGCTGTCAGAGCAGCTCATAGATTACTGCACCTGTACATAACCCATCTACAATTTAGCCCAAACAACTACCTCTTTACCTACTGTATTTATTTATTAATTTATTTTGCTCCTTTGCACCCCATTATTTCTGTCTCTACTTTGCACTTTCTTCCAATGCAAACCAACCATTCCAGTGTTTTTTTTTTTTTTTTTTTTTTTTTTTTAGTTTTTTTTTTAGTTTTTATTTTACTTGCTGTGTTGTACTCACTTCGCCTCCATGGCCTTTTTATATTTTTATTTATTTATACATATATCTGTTTGCCTTCACCTCCCTTATCTCACCTCACTTGCTCACATTGTATATAGACTTATTTTTTTATCTTTTTCACTGTATTATTGACTATATGTTTGTTTTTACTCCATGTGTAACTATGTGTTGTTGTATGTGTCGAACTGCTTTGCTTTATCTTGGCCAGGTCGCAATTGTAAATGAGAACGTGTTCTCAATTTGCCTACCTGGTTAAATAAAGGTTAAATAAATAAAATAAAAAAATAGTATCTAAACCTATCATGTAGTATCTAAACCTATCATGTAGTATCTAAACCTATCATGTAGTGTCTAAACCTATCATGTAGTGTCTAAACCTATCGTGTAGTATCTAAACCTATCGTGTAGTATCTAAACCTATCGTGTAGAATCTAAACCTATCGTGTAGAATCTAAACCTATCGTGTAGAATCTAAACCTATCGTGTAGTATCTAAAGCTATCATGTAGTATCTAAACCTATCATGTAGAATCTAAACCTATCATGTAGAATCTAAACCTATCATGTAGAATCTAAACCTTTCATGTAGTATCTAAACCTATCATGTAGTTTCTAAACCTATCATGTAGTATCTAAACCTATCATGAAGTATCTAAACCTATCATGTAGTATCTAAACCTATCATGTAGTATCTAAACCTATCATGTAGTATCTAAACCTATCATGTAGTATCTAAACCTATCATGTAGTATCTAAACCTATCATGTAGTATCTAAACCTATCATGTAGTATCTAAACCTATCATGTAGTATCTAAACCTATCATGTAGTATCTAAACCTATCATGTAGTATCTAAACCTGTCATGTAGTCTCTAAACATATCATGTAGTCTCTAAACCTATCATGTAGTGTCTAAACCTATCATGTAGTGTCTAAACCTATCATGTAGTGTCTAAACCTGTCATGTAGTATCTAAACCTGTCATGTAGTATCTAAACATTTCATGTAGTCTCTAAACCTATCATGTAGTGTCTAAACCTATCATGTAGTGTCTAAACCTATCATGTAGTGTCTAAACCTGTCATGTAGTATCTAAACCTATCATGTAGTATCTAAACCTATCATGTAGTATCTAAACCTATCATGTAGTATCTAAACCTATCATGTAGTATCTAAACCTATCATGTAGTATCTAAACCTATCATGTAGTATCTAAACCTATCATGTAGTATCTAAACCTATCATGTAGTATCTAAACCTATCATGTAGTATCTAAACCTATCATGTAGTATCTAAACCTATCATGTAGTATCTAAACCTATCATGTAGTATCTAAACATATCATGTAGTATCTAAACCTATCATGTAGTATCTAAACCTGTCATGTAGTATCTAAACCTGTCATGTAGTATCTAAACATATCATGTAGTGTCTATACCTATCATGTAGTGTCTAAACCTATCATGTAGTGTCTAAACCTATCATGTAGTGTCTAAACCTGTCATGTAGTATCTAAAACTATCATGTAGTATCTAAACCTAACATGTAGTATCTAAACCTATCATGTAGTATCTAAACCTATCAAGTAGTATCTAAACCTATCATTTAGTATCTAAACCTATCATGTAGTATCTAAACCTATCATGTAGTGTCTAAAACTATCATGTAGTATCTAAACCTATCATGTAGTATCTAAACCTATCATGTAGTGTCTAAACCTGTCATGTAGAGTCTAAACCTATCATGTAGAATCTAAACCTATCATGTAGAATCTAAACCTATCATGTAGTATCTAAACCTATCATGTAGTATCTAAACCTATCATGTGGAATCTAAACCTATCATGTAGAATCTAAACCTATCATGTAGAATCTAAACCTATCATGTAGAATCTAAACCTATCGTGTAGAATCTAAACCTATCGTGTAGAATCCAAACCTATCGTGTAGTATCTAAACCTATCGTGTAGTATCTAAACCTATCGTGTAGTATCTAAACCTATCGTGTAGTGTCTAAACCTATCGTGTAGTATCTAAACCTATCGTGTAGTATCTAAACCTATCATGTAGAATCTAAACCTATCATGTAGAATCTAAACCTATCATGTAGTATCTAAACCTATCATGTAGTACCTAAACCTATCATGTACTATCTAAACCTATCATGTAGTATCTAAACCTATCATGTAGTATCTAAACCTATCATGTAGTATCTAAACCTATCATGTAGTTTCTAAACCTATCATGTAGTATCTAAACCTATCATGTAGTATCTAAACATATCATGTAGTATCTAAACCTATCATGTAGTATCTAAACCTGTCATGTAGTATCTAAACCTGTCATGTAGTATCTAAACATATCATGTAGTGTCTATACATATCATGTAGTGTCTAAACCTATCATGTAGTGTCTAAACCTGTCATGTAGTATCTAAACCTATCATGTAGTATCTAAACCTAACATGTAGTATCTAAACCTATCAAGTAGTATCTAAACCTATCATTTAGTATCTAAACCTATCATGTAGTATCTAAACCTATCATGTAGTGTCTAAAACTATCATGTAGTATCTAAACCTATCATGTAGTATCTAAACCTATCATGTAGTGTCTAAACCTATCATGTAGAGTCTAAACCTATCATGTAGAATCAAACCTATCATGTAGAATCTAAACCTATCATGTAGAATCTAAACCTATCATGTAGAATCTAAACCTATCATGTAGTATCTAAACCTATCATGTAGTATCTAAACCTATCATGTAGTATCTAAACCTATCATGTAGTATCTAAACCTATCATGTAGTATCTAAACCTATCATGTAGTGTCTAAACCTATCATGTAGTATCTAAACCTATCATGTAGTATCTAAACCTATCATGTAGAATCTAAACCTATCATGTAGAATCTAAACCTATCATGTAGTATCTAAACCTATCATGTAGTATCTAAACCTATCATGTAGAATCTAAACCTATCATGTAGAATCTAAACCTATCATGTAGAATCTAAACCTATCGTGTAGAATCTAAACCTATCGTGTAGAATCTAAACCTATCGTGTAGTATCTAAACCTATCGTGTAGTATCTAAACCTATCGTGTAGTATCTAAACCTATCGTGTAGTATCTAAACCTATCGTGTAGAATCTAAACCTATCATGTAGAATCTAAACCTATCATGTAGTATCTAAACCTATCATGTAGTATCTAAACCTATCATGTAGAATCTAAACCTATCATGTAGAATCTAAACCTATCATGTAGAATCTAAACCTATCGTGTAGAATCTAAACCTATCGTGTAGAATCTAAACCTATCGTGTAGTATCTAAACCTATCGTGTAGTATCTAAACCTATCGTGTAGTATCTAAACCAATCGTGTAGTATCTAAACCAATCGTGTAGTGTCTAAACCTATCGTGTAGTATCTAAACCTATCATGTAGTATCTAAACCTATCATGTAGAATCTAAACCTATCATGTAGAATCTAAACCTATCATGTAGTATCTAAACCTATCATGTAGTACCTAAACCTATCATGTAGTACCTAAACCTATCATGTACTATCTAAACCTATCATGTAGTATCTAAACCTATCATGTAGTATCTAAACCTATCATGTAGTATCTAAACCTATCATGTAGTTTCTAAACCTATCATGTAGTATCTAAACCTATCATGTAGTATCTAAACCTATCATGTAGTATCTAAACCTATCATGTAGTATCTAAACCTATCATGTAGTATCTAAACCTGTCATGTAGTATCTAAACCTGTCATGTAGTATCTAAACCTGTCATGTAGTATCTAAACCTATCATGTAGTGTCTAAACCTATCATGTAGTGTCTAAACCTATCATGTAGTGTCTAAACCTATCATGTAGTGTCTAAACCTGTCATGTAGTATCTAAACCTATCATGTAGTATCTAAACCTATCATGTAGTATCTAAACCTATCATGTAGTATCTAAACCTATCATGTAGTATCTAAACCTATCTTGTAGTGTCTAAACCTATCATGTAGAATCTAAACCTATCATGTAGAATCTAAACCTATCATGTAGAATCAAAACCTATCATGTAGAATCTAAACCTATCATGTAGTATCTAAACCTATCATGTAGTATCTAAACCTATCATGTAGTATCTAAACCTATCATGTAGTGTCTAACCTATCATGTAGTGTCTAAACCTATCGTGTAGTATCTAAACCTATCGTGTAGTATCTAAACCTATCGTGTAGAATCTAAACCTATCGTGTAGAATCTAAACCTATCGTGTAGAATCTAAACCTATCGTGTAGTATCTAAAGCTATCATGTAGTATCTAAACCTATCATGTAGAATCTAAACCTATCATGTAGAATCTAAACCTATGATGTAGAATCTAAACCTTTCATGTAGTATCTAAACCTATCATGTAGTTTCTAAACCTATCATGTAGTATCTAAACCTATCATGAAGTATCTAAACCTATCATGTAGTATCTAAACCTATCATGTAGTATCTAAACCTATCATGTAGTATCTAAACCTATCATGTAGTATCTAAACCTATCATGTAGTATCTAAACCTATCGTGTAGTATCTAAACCTATCGTGTAGTATCTAAACCTATCGTGTAGAATCTAAACCTATCGTGTAGAATCTAAACCTATCGTGTAGAATCTAAACCTATCGTGTAGTATCTAAAGCTATCATGTAGTATCTAAACCTATCATGTAGAATCTAAACCTATCATGTAGAATCTAAACCTATCATGTAGAATCTAAACCTTTCATGTAGTATCTAAACCTATCATGTAGTTTCTAAACCTATCATGTAGTATCTAAACCTATCATGAAGTATCTAAACCTATCATGTAGTATCTAAACCTATCATGTAGTATCTAAACCTATCATGTAGTATCTAAACCTATCATGTAGTATCTAAACCTCTCATGTAGTATCTAAACCTATCATGTAGTATCTAAACCTATCATGTAGTATCTAAACCTATCATGTAGTATCTAAACCTATCATGTAGTATCTAAACCTATCATGTAGTATCTAAACCTATCATGTAGTATCTAAACCTATCATGTAGAATCTAAACCTATCATGTAGAATCTAAACCTATCATGTAGAATCTAAACCTATCGTGTAGAATCTAAACCTATCGTGTAGAATCTAAACCTATCGTGTAGTATCTAAACCTATCGTGTAGTATCTAAACCTATCGTGTAGTATCTAAACCAATCGTGTAGTATCTAAACCAATCGTGTAGTGTCTAAACCTATCGTGTAGTATCTAAACCTATCATGTAGTATCTAAACCTATCATGTAGAATCTAAACCTATCATGTAGAATCTAAACCTATCATGTAGTATCTAAACCTATCATGTAGTACCTAAACCTATCATGTAGTACCTAAACCTATCATGTACTATCTAAACCTATCATGTAGTATCTAAACCTGTCATGTAGTATCTAAACCTATCATGTAGTATCTAAACCTATCATGTAGTTTCTAAACCTATCATGTAGTATCTAAACCTATCATGTAGTATCTAAACCTATCATGTAGTATCTAAACCTATCATGTAGTATCTAAACCTATCATGTAGTATCTAAACCTGTCATGTAGTATCTAAACCTGTCATGTAGTATCTAAACCTGTCATGTAGTATCTAAACCTATCATGTAGTGTCTAAACCTATCATGTAGTGTCTAAACCTATCATGTAGTGTCTAAACCTATCATGTAGTGTCTAAACCTGTCATGTAGTATCTAAACCTATCATGTAGTATCTAAACCTATCATGTAGTATCTAAACCTATCATGTAGTATCTAAACCTATCATGTAGTATCTAAACCTATCTTGTAGTGTCTAAACCTATCATGTAGAATCTAAACCTATCATGTAGAATCTAAACCTATCATGTAGAATCAAAACCTATCATGTAGAATCTAAACCTATCATGTAGTATCTAAACCTATCATGTAGTATCTAAACCTATCATGTAGTATCTAAACCTATCATGTAGTGTCTAACCTATCATGTAGTGTCTAAACCTATCGTGTAGTATCTAAACCTATCGTGTAGTATCTAAACCTATCGTGTAGAATCTAAACCTATCGTGTAGAATCTAAACCTATCGTGTAGAATCTAAACCTATCGTGTAGTATCTAAAGCTATCATGTAGTATCTAAACCTATCATGTAGTATCTAAACCTATCATGTAGAATCTAAACCTATCATGTAGAATCTAAACCTATGATGTAGAATCTAAACCTTTCATGTAGTATCTAAACCTATCATGTAGTTTCTAAACCTATCATGTAGTATCTAAACCTATCATGAAGTATCTAAACCTATCATGTAGTATCTAAACCTATCATGTAGTATCTAAACCTATCATGTAGTATCTAAACCTATCATGTAGTATCTAAACCTATCATGTAGTATCTAAACCTATCGTGTAGTATCTAAACCTATCGTGTAGTATCTAAACCTATCGTGTAGAATCTAAACCTATCGTGTAGAATCTAAACCTATCGTGTAGAATCTAAACCTATCGTGTAGTATCTAAAGCTATCATGTAGTATCTAAACCTATCATGTAGAATCTAAACCTATCATGTAGAATCTAAACCTATCATGTAGAATCTAAACCTTTCATGTAGTATCTAAACCTATCATGTAGTTTCTAAACCTATCATGTAGTATCTAAACCTATCATGAAGTATCTAAACCTATCATGTAGTATCTAAACCTATCATGTAGTATCTAAACCTATCATGTAGTATCTAAACCTATCATGTAGTATCTAAACCTCTCATGTAGTATCTAAACCTATCATGTAGTATCTAAACCTATCATGTAGTATCTAAACCTATCATGTAGTATCTAAACCTATCATGTAGTATCTAAACCTATCATGTAGTATCTAAAGCTCTCATGTAGTATCTAAACCTGTCATGTAGTCTCTAAACATATCATGTAGTCTCTAAACCTATCATGTAGTGTCTAAACCTATCATGTAGTGTCTAAACCTATCATGTAGTGTCTAAACCTGTCATGTAGTATCTAAACCTGTCATGTAGTATCTAAACATTTCATGTAGTCTCTAAACCTATCATGTAGTGTCTAAACCTATCATGTAGTGTCTAAACCTATCATGTAGTGTCTAAACCTGTCATGTAGTATCTAAACCTATCATGTAGTATCTAAACCTATCATGTAGTATCTAAACCTATCATGTAGTATCTAAACCTATCATGTAGTATCTAAACCTATCATGTAGTATCTAAACCTATCATGTAGTATCTAAACCTATCATGTAGTATCTAAACCTATCATGTAGTATCTAAACCTATCATGTAGTATCTAAACCTATCATGTAGTATCTAAACCTATCATGTAGTATCTAAACCTATCATGTAGTATCTAAACATATCATGTAGTATCTAAACCTATCATGTAGTATCTAAACCTGTCATGTAGTATCTAAACCTGTCATGTAGTATCTAAACATATCATGTAGTGTCTATACCTATCATGTAGTGTCTAAACCTATCATGTAGTGTCTAAACCTATCATGTAGTGTCTAAACCTGTCATGTAGTATCTAAACCTATCATGTAGTATCTAAACCTAACATGTAGTATCTAAACCTATCATGTAGTATCTAAACCTATCAAGTAGTATCTAAACCTATCATTTAGTATCTAAACCTATCATGTAGTATCTAAACCTATCATGTAGTGTCTAAAACTATCATGTAGTATCTAAACCTATCATGTAGTATCTAAACCTATCATGTAGTGTCTAAACCTGTCATGTAGAGTCTAAACCTATCATGTAGAATCTAAACCTATCATGTAGAATCTAAACCTATCATGTAGTATCTAAACCTATCATGTAGTATCTAAACCTATCATGTAGTATCTAAACCTATCATGTAGTATCTAAACCTATCATGTAGAATCTAAACCTATCATGTAGAATCTAAACCTATCATGTAGTATCTAAACCTATCATGTAGTATCTAAACCTATCATGTAGAATCTAAACCTATCATGTAGAATCTAAACCTATCATGTAGAATCTAAACCTATCATGTAGAATCTAAACCTATCGTGTAGAATCTAAACCTATCGTGTAGAATCCAAACCTATCGTGTAGTATCTAAACCTATCGTGTAGTATCTAAACCTATCGTGTAGTATCTAAACCTATCGTGTAGTGTCTAAACCTATCGTGTAGTATCTAAACCTATCGTGTAGTATCTAAACCTATCAAGTAGTATCTAAACCTATCATTTAGTATCTAAACCTATCATGTAGTATCTAAACCTATCATGTAGTGTCTAAAACTATCATGTAGTATCTAAACCTATCATGTAGTATCTAAACCTATCATGTAGTGTCTAAACCTATCATGTAGAGTCTAAACCTATCATGTAGAATCTAAACCTATCATGTAGAATCTAAACCTATCATGTAGAATCTAAACCTATCATGTAGAATCTAAACCTATCATGTAGTATCTAAACCTATCATGTAGTATCTAAAGCTATCATGTAGTATCTAAACCTATCATGTAGAATCTAAACCTATCATGTAGAATCTAAACCTATCATGTAGAATCTAAACCTTTCATGTAGTATCTAAACCTATCATGTAGTTTCTAAACCTATCATGTAGTATCTAAACCTATCATGAAGTATCTAAACCTATCATGTAGTATCTAAACCTATCATGTAGTATCTAAACCTATCATGTAGTATCTAAACCTATCATGTAGTATCTAAACCTCTCATGTAGTATCTAAACCTATCATGTAGTATCTAAACCTATCATGTAGTATCTAAACCTATCATGTAGTATCTAAACCTATCATGTAGTATCTAAACCTATCATGTAGTATCTAAAGCTCTCATGTAGTATCTAAACCTGTCATGTAGTCTCTAAACATATCATGTAGTCTCTAAACCTATCATGTAGTGTCTAAACCTATCATGTAGTGTCTAAACCTATCATGTAGTGTCTAAACCTGTCATGTAGTATCTAAACCTGTCATGTAGTATCTAAACATTTCATGTAGTCTCTAAACCTATCATGTAGTGTCTAAACCTATCATGTAGTGTCTAAACCTATCATGTAGTGTCTAAACCTGTCATGTAGTATCTAAACCTATCATGTAGTATCTAAACCTATCATGTAGTATCTAAACCTATCATGTAGTATCTAAACCTATCATGTAGTATCTAAACCTATCATGTAGTATCTAAACCTATCATGTAGTATCTAAACCTATCATGTAGTATCTAAACCTATCATGTAGTATCTAAACCTATCATGTAGTATCTAAACCTATCATGTAGTATCTAAACCTATCATGTAGTATCTAAACATATCATGTAGTATCTAAACCTATCATGTAGTATCTAAACCTGTCATGTAGTATCTAAACCTGTCATGTAGTATCTAAACATATCATGTAGTGTCTATACCTATCATGTAGTGTCTAAACCTATCATGTAGTGTCTAAACCTATCATGTAGTGTCTAAACCTGTCATGTAGTATCTAAACCTATCATGTAGTATCTAAACCTAACATGTAGTATCTAAACCTATCATGTAGTATCTAAACCTATCAAGTAGTATCTAAACCTATCATTTAGTATCTAAACCTATCATGTAGTATCTAAACCTATCATGTAGTGTCTAAAACTATCATGTAGTATCTAAACCTATCATGTAGTATCTAAACCTATCATGTAGTGTCTAAACCTGTCATGTAGAGTCTAAACCTATCATGTAGAATCTAAACCTATCATGTAGAATCTAAACCTATCATGTAGTATCTAAACCTATCATGTAGTATCTAAACCTATCATGTAGTATCTAAACCTATCATGTAGTATCTAAACCTATCATGTAGAATCTAAACCTATCATGTAGAATCTAAACCTATCATGTAGTATCTAAACCTATAATGTAGTATCTAAACCTATCATGTAGAATATAAACCTATCATGTAGAATCTAAACCTATCATGTAGAATCTAAACCTATCATGTAGAATCTAAACCTATCGTGTAGAATCTAAACCTATCGTGTAGAATCCAAACCTATCGTGTAGTATCTAAACCTATCGTGTAGTATCTAAACCTATCGTGTAGTATCTAAACCTATCGTGTAGTGTCTAAACCTATCGTGTAGTATCTAAACCTATCGTGTAGTATCTAAACCTATCAAGTAGTATCTAAACCTATCATTTAGTATCTAAACCTATCATGTAGTATCTAAACCTATCATGTAGTGTCTAAAACTATCATGTAGTATCTAAACCTATCATGTAGTATCTAAACCTATCATGTAGTGTCTAAACCTATCATGTAGAGTCTAAACCTATCATGTAGAATCTAAACCTATCATGTAGAATCTAAACCTATCATGTAGAATCTAAACCTATCATGTAGAATCTAAACCTATCATGTAGTATCTAAACCTATCATGTAGTATCTAAACCTATCATGTAGTATCTAAACCTATCATGTAGTATCTAAACCTATCATGTAGTATCTAAACCTATCATGTAGTGTCTAAACCTATCATGTAGTATCTAAACCTATCATGTAGTATCTAAACCTATCATGTAGAATCTAAACCTATCATGTAGAATCTAAACCTATCATGTAGTATCTAAACCTATCATGTAGTATCTAAACCTATCATGTAGAATCTAAACCTATCATGTAGAATCTAAACCTATCATGTAGAATCTAAACCTATCGTGTAGAATCTAAACCTATCGTGTAGAATCTAAACCTATCGTGTAGTATCTAAACCTATCGTGTAGTATCTAAACCTATCGTGTAGTATCTAAACCTATCGTGTAGTATCTAAACCTATCGTGTAGAATCTAAACCTATCATGTAGAATCTAAACCTATCATGTAGTATCTAAACCTATCATGTAGTATCTAAACCTATCATGTAGAATCTAAACCTATCATGTAGAATCTAAACCTATCATGTAGAATCTAAACCTATCGTGTAGAATCTAAACCTATCGTGTAGAATCTAAACCTATCGTGTAGTATCTAAACCTATCGTGTAGTATCTAAACCTATCGTGTAGTATCTAAACCAATCGTGTAGTATCTAAACCAATCGTGTAGTGTCTAAACCTATCGTGTAGTATCTAAACCTATCATGTAGTATCTAAACCTATCATGTAGAATCTAAACCTATCATGTAGAATCTAAACCTATCATGTAGTATCTAAACCTATCATGTAGTACCTAAACCTATCATGTAGTACCTAAACCTATCATGTACTATCTAAACCTATCATGTAGTATCTAAACCTATCATGTAGTATCTAAACCTATCATGTAGTATCTAAACCTATCATGTAGTTTCTAAACCTATCATGTAGTATCTAAACCTATCATGTAGTATCTAAACCTATCATGTAGTATCTAAACCTATCATGTAGTATCTAAACCTATCATGTAGTATCTAAACCTGTCATGTAGTATCTAAACCTGTCATGTAGTATCTAAACCTGTCATGTAGTATCTAAACCTATCATGTAGTGTCTAAACCTATCATGTAGTGTCTAAACCTATCATGTAGTGTCTAAACCTATCATGTAGTGTCTAAACCTGTCATGTAGTATCTAAACCTATCATGTAGTATCTAAACCTATCATGTAGTATCTAAACCTATCATGTAGTATCTAAACCTATCATGTAGTATCTAAACCTATCTTGTAGTGTCTAAACCTATCATGTAGAATCTAAACCTATCATGTAGAATCTAAACCTATCATGTAGAATCAAAACCTATCATGTAGAATCTAAACCTATCATGTAGTATCTAAACCTATCATGTAGTATCTAAACCTATCATGTAGTATCTAAACCTATCATGTAGTGTCTAACCTATCATGTAGTGTCTAAACCTATCGTGTAGTATCTAAACCTATCGTGTAGTATCTAAACCTATCGTGTAGAATCTAAACCTATCGTGTAGAATCTAAACCTATCGTGTAGAATCTAAACCTATCGTGTAGTATCTAAAGCTATCATGTAGTATCTAAACCTATCATGTAGAATCTAAACCTATCATGTAGAATCTAAACCTATGATGTAGAATCTAAACCTTTCATGTAGTATCTAAACCTATCATGTAGTTTCTAAACCTATCATGTAGTATCTAAACCTATCATGAAGTATCTAAACCTATCATGTAGTATCTAAACCTATCATGTAGTATCTAAACCTATCATGTAGTATCTAAACCTATCATGTAGTATCTAAACCTATCATGTAGTATCTAAACCTATCATGTAGTATCTAAACCTATCATGTAGTATCTAAACCTATCATGTAGTATCTAAACCTATCATGTAGTATCTAAACCTATCATGTAGTATCTAAACCTATCATGTAGTATCTAAAGCTCTCATGTAGTATCTAAACCTGTCATGTAGTCTCTAAACATATCATGTAGTCTCTAAACCTATCATGTAGTGTCTAAACCTATCATGTAGTGTCTAAACCTATCATGTAGTGTCTAAACCTGTCATGTAGTATCTAAACCTGTCATGTAGTATCTAAACATTTCATGTAGTCTCTAAACCTATCATGTAGTGTCTAAACCTATCATGTAGTGTCTAAACCTATCATGTAGTGTCTAAACCTGTCATGTAGTATCTAAACCTATCATGTAGTATCTAAACCTATCATGTAGTATCTAAACCTATCATGTAGTATCTAAACCTATCATGTAGTATCTAAACCTATCATGTAGTATCTAAACCTATCATGTAGTATCTAAACCTATCATGTAGTATCTAAACCTATCATGTAGTATCTAAACCTATCATGTAGTATCTAAACCTATCATGTAGTATCTAAACCTATCATGTAGTATCTAAACCTATCATGTAGTATCTAAACATATCATGTAGTATCTAAACCTATCATGTAGTATCTAAACCTGTCATGTAGTATCTAAACCTGTCATGTAGTATCTAAACATATCATGTAGTGTCTATACCTATCATGTAGTGTCTAAACCTATCATGTAGTGTCTAAACCTATCATGTAGTGTCTAAACCTGTCATGTAGTATCTAAACCTATCATGTAGTATCTAAACCTAACATGTAGTATCTAAACCTATCATGTAGTATCTAAACCTATCAAGTAGTATCTAAACCTATCATTTAGTATCTAAACCTATCATGTAGTATCTAAACCTATCATGTAGTGTCTAAAACTATCATGTAGTATCTAAACCTATCATGTAGTATCTAAACCTATCATGTAGTGTCTAAACCTGTCATGTAGAGTCTAAACCTATCATGTAGAATCTAAACCTATCATGTAGAATCTAAACCTATCATGTAGTATCTAAACCTATCATGTAGTATCTAAACCTATCATGTAGTATCTAAACCTATCATGTAGTATCTAAACCTATCATGTAGAATCTAAACCTATCATGTAGAATCTAAACCTATCATGTAGTATCTAAACCTATCATGTAGTATCTAAACCTATCATGTAGAATCTAAACCTATCATGTAGAATCTAAACCTATCATGTAGAATCTAAACCTATCATGTAGAATCTAAACCTATCGTGTAGAATCTAAACCTATCGTGTAGAATCCAAACCTATCGTGTAGTATCTAAACCTATCGTGTAGTATCTAAACCTATCGTGTAGTATCTAAACCTATCGTGTAGTGTCTAAACCTATCGTGTAGTATCTAAACCTATCGTGTAGTATCTAAACCTATCATGTAGAATCTAAACCTATCATGTAGAATCTAAACCTATCATGTAGTATCTAAACCTATCATGTAGTACCTAAACCTATCATGTACTATCTAAACCTATCATGTAGTATCTAAACCTATCATGTAGTATCTAAACCTATCATGTAGTATCTAAACCTATCATGTAGTTTCTAAACCTATCATGTAGTATCTAAACCTATCATGTAGTATCTAAACATATCATGTAGTATCTAAACCTATCATGTAGTATCTAAACCTGTCATGTAGTATCTAAACCTGTCATGTAGTATCTAAACATATCATGTAGTGTCTATACCTATCATGTAGTGTCTAAACCTATCATGTAGTGTCTAAACCTGTCATGTAGTATCTAAACCTATCATGTAGTATCTAAACCTAACATGTAGTATCTAAACCTATCAAGTAGTATCTAAACCTATCATTTAGTATCTAAACCTATCATGTAGTATCTAAACCTATCATGTAGTGTCTAAAACTATCATGTAGTATCTAAACCTATCATGTAGTATCTAAACCTATCATGTAGTGTCTAAACCTATCATGTAGAGTCTAAACCTATCATGTAGAATCTAAACCTATCATGTAGAATCTAAACCTATCATGTAGAATCTAAACCTATCATGTAGAATCTAAACCTATCATGTAGTATCTAAACCTATCATGTAGTATCTAAACCTATCATGTAGTATCTAAACCTATCATGTAGTATCTAAACCTATCATGTAGTATCTAAACCTATCATGTAGTGTCTAAACCTATCATGTAGTATCTAAACCTATCATGTAGTATCTAAACCTATCATGTAGAATCTAAACCTATCATGTAGAATCTAAACCTATCATGTAGTATCTAAACCTATCATGTAGTATCTAAACCTATCATGTAGAATCTAAACCTATCATGTAGAATCTAAACCTATCATGTAGAATCTAAACCTATCGTGTAGAATCTAAACCTATCGTGTAGAATCTAAACCTATCGTGTAGTATCTAAACCTATCGTGTAGTATCTAAACCTATCGTGTAGTATCTAAACCTATCGTGTAGTATCTAAACCTATCGTGTAGAATCTAAACCTATCATGTAGAATCTAAACCTATCATGTAGTATCTAAACCTATCATGTAGTATCTAAACCTATCATGTAGAATCTAAACCTATCATGTAGAATCTAAACCTATCATGTAGAATCTAAACCTATCGTGTAGAATCTAAACCTATCGTGTAGAATCTAAACCTATCGTGTAGTATCTAAACCTATCGTGTAGTATCTAAACCTATCATGTAGTATCTAAACCTATCATGTAGTATCTAAACCTATCATGTAGTTTCTAAACCTATCATGTAGTATCTAAACCTATCATGTAGTATCTAAACCTATCATGTAGTATCTAAACCTATCATGTAGTATCTAAACCTATCATGTAGTATCTAAACCTGTCATGTAGTATCTAAACCTGTCATGTAGTATCTAAACCTGTCATGTAGTATCTAAACCTATCATGTAGTGTCTAAACCTATCATGTAGT
This sequence comes from Salvelinus fontinalis, assembly GCF_029448725.1. NCBI lineage: Eukaryota > Metazoa > Chordata > Actinopteri > Salmoniformes > Salmonidae > Salvelinus > Salvelinus fontinalis. The sequence goes on from NW_026600235.1 coordinate 686,148, forward strand.
GTCTAAACCTATCATGTAGTGTCTAAACCTATCATGTAGTGTCTAAACCTGTCATGTAGTATCTAAACCTACCATGTAGTATCTAAACCTATCATGTAGTATCTAAACCTATCATGTAGTATCTAAACCTATCATGTAGTATCTAAACCTATCTTGTAGTGTCTAAACCTATCATGTAGAATCTAAACCTATCATGTAGAATCTAAACCTATCATGTAGAATCAAAACCTATCATGTAGAATCTAAACCTATCATGTAGTATCTAAACCTATCATGTAGTATCTAAACCTATCATGTAGTATCTAAACCTATCATGTAGTGTCTAACCTATCATGTAGTGTCTAAACCTATCGTGTAGTATCTAAACCTATCGTGTAGTATCTAAACCTATCGTGTAGAATCTAAACCTATCGTGTAGAATCTAAACCTATCGTGTAGAATCTAAACCTATCGTGTAGTATCTAAAGCTATCATGTAGTATCTAAACCTATCATGTAGAATCTAAACCTATCATGTAGAATCTAAACCTATGATGTAGAATCTAAACCTTTCATGTAGTATCTAAACCTATCATGTAGTTTCTAAACCTATCATGTAGTATCTAAACCTATCATGAAGTATCTAAACCTATCATGTAGTATCTAAACCTATCATGTAGTATCTAAACCTATCATGTAGTATCTAAACCTATCATGTAGTATCTAAACCTATCATGTAGTATCTAAACCTATCATGTAGTATCTAAACCTATCATGTAGTATCTAAAGCTCTCATGTAGTATCTAAACCTGTCATGTAGTCTCTAAACATATCATGTAGTCTCTAAACCTATCATGTAGTGTCTAAACCTATCATGTAGTGTCTAAACCTATCATGTAGTGTCTAAACCTGTCATGTAGTATCTAAACCTGTCATGTAGTATCTAAACATTTCATGTAGTCTCTAAACCTATCATGTAGTGTCTAAACCTATCATGTAGTGTCTAAACCTATCATGTAGTGTCTAAACCTGTCATGTAGTATCTAAACCTATCATGTAGTATCTAAACCTATCATGTAGTATCTAAACCTATCATGTAGTATCTAAACCTATCATGTAGTATCTAAACCTATCATGTAGTATCTAAACCTATCATGTAGTATCTAAACCTGTCATGTAGTATCTAAACCTGTCATGTATTATCTAAACATATCATGTAGTGTCTAAACCTATCATGTAGTGTCTAAACCTATCATGTAGTGTCTAAACCTATCATGTATTGTCTAAACCTGTCATGTAGTATCTAAACCTATCATGTAGTATCTAAACCTATCATGTAGTATCTAAACCTATCATGTAGTATCTAAACCTATCATGTAGTATCTAAACCTATCATTTAGTATCTAAACCTATCATTTAGTATCTAAACCTATCATGTAGTATCTAAACCTATCATGTAGTGTCTAAAACTATCATGTAGTATCTAAACCTATCATGTAGTATCTAAACCTATCATGTAGTGTCTAAACCTATCATGTAGAATCTAAACCTATCATGTAGAATCTAAACCTATCATGTAGAATCTAAACCTATCATGTAGAATCTAAACCTATCATGTAGTATCTAAACCTATCATGTAGTATCAAAACCTATCATGTAGTATCTAAACCTATCATGTAGTGTCTAAACCTATCATGTAGTGTCTAAACCTATCATGTAGTGTCTAAACCTATCATGTAGTATCTAAACCTGTCATGTAGTATCTAAACCTGTCATGTAGTATCTAAACCTATCATGTAGTGTCTAAACCTATCATGTAGTGTCTAAACCTATCATGTAGTGTCTAAACCTATCATGTAGTGTCTAAACCTGTCATGTAGTATCTAAACCTATCATGTAGTATCTAAACCTATCATGTAGTATCTAAACCTATCATGTAGTATCTAAACCTATCATGTAGTATCTAAACCTATCTTGTAGTGTCTAAACCTATCATGTAGAATCTAAACCTATCATGTAGAATCTAAACCTATCATGTAGAATCAAAACCTATCATGTAGAATCTAAACCTATCATGTAGTATCTAAACCTATCATGTAGTATCTAAACCTATCATGTAGTATCTAAACCTATCATGTAGTGTCTAAACCTATCATGTAGTGTCTAAACCTATCGTGTAGTATCTAAACCTATCGTGTAGTATCTAAACCTATCGTGTAGAATCTAAACCTATCGTGTAGAATCTAAACCTATCGTGTAGAATCTAAACCTATCATGTAGTATCTAAAGCTATCATGTAGTATCTAAACCTATCATGTAGAATCTAAACCTATCATGTAGAATCTAAACCTATCATGTAGAATCTAAACCTTTCATGTAGTATCTAAACCTATCATGTAGTTTCTAAACCTATCATGTAGTATCTAAACCTATCATGTAGTATCTAAACCTATCATGTAGTATCCAAACCTATCATGTAGTGTCTAAACCTATCATGTAGGATCCAAACCTATCATGTAGTGTCTAAACCTATCATGTAGTGTCTAAACCTATCATGTAGAATCTAAACCTATCATGTAGAATCTAAACCTATCATGTAGAATCTAAACCTATCATGTAGAATCTAAACCTATCATGTAGTATCTAAACCTATCATGTAGTATCTAAACCTATCATGTAGTATCTAAACCTATCATGTAGTATCTAAACCTATCTTGTAGTGTCTAAACCTATCGTGTAGTATCTAAACCTATCGTGTAGTATCTAAACCTATCGTGTAGAATCTAAACCTATCGTGTAGAATCTAAACCTATCGTGTAGAATCTAAACCTATCGTGTAGTATCTAAAGCTATCGTGTAGTATCTAAACCTATTGTGTAGAATCTAAACCTATCATGTAGAATCTAAACCTATCATGTAGTATCTAAACCTATCATGTAGTATCTAAACCTATCATGTAGTGTCTAAACCTATCATGTAGAGTCTAAACCTATCATGTAGAATCTAAACCTATCATGTAGAATCAAAACCTATCATGTAGAATCTAAACCTATCATGTAGTATCTAAACCTATCATGTAGTATCTAAACCTATCATGTAGTATCTAAACCTATCATGTAGTATCTAAACCTATCATGTAGTGTCTAAACCTATCATGTAGTATCTAAACCTATCGTGTAGTATCTAAACCTATCATGTAGAATCTAAACCTATCATGTAGAATCTAAACCTATCATGTAGAATCTAAACCTATCATGTAGTATCTAAAGCTATCATGTAGTATCTAAACCTATCATGTAGATTCTAAACCTATCATGTAGAATCTAAACCTATCATGTAGAATCTAAACCTTTCATGTAGTATCTAAACCTATCATGTAGTTTCTAAACCTATCATGTAGTATCTAAACCTATCATGAAGTATCTAAACCTATCATGTAGTATCTAAACCTATCATGTAGTATCTAAACCTATCATGTAGTATCTAAACCTATCATGTAGTATCTAAACCTATCATGTGGTATCTAAACCTATCATGTAGTATCTAAACCTATCATGTAGTATCTAAACCTATCATGTAGTATCTAAACCTCTCATGTAGTATCTAAACCTGTCATGTAGTATCTAAACATATCATGTAGTCTCTAAACCTATCATGTAGTGTCTAAACCTATCATGTAGTGTCTAAACAAATCATGTAGTGTCTAAACCTGTCATGTAGTATCTAAACCTGTCATGTAGTATCTAAACCTATCATGTAGTATCTAAACCTATCATGTTGTATCTAAACCTATCATGTAGTATCTAAACCTATCATTTAGTATCTAAACCTATCATGTAGTATCTAAACCTATCATGTAGTGTCTAAAACTATCATGTAGTATCTAAACCTATCATGTAGTATCTAAACCTATCATGTAGTGTCTAAACCTATCATGTAGAATCTAAACCTATCATGTAGAATCTAAACCTATCATGTAGAATCTAAACCTATCATGTAGTATCTAAACCTATCATGTAGTATCTAAACCTATCATGTAGTATCTAAACCTATCATGTAGTGTCTAAACCTATCATGTAGTGTCTAAACCTATCATGTAGTGTCTAACCCTATCATGTAGTATCTAAATCTGTCATGTAGTATCTAAACCTGTCATGTAGTATCTAAACCTATCATGTAGTGTCTAAACCTATCATGTAGTGTCTAAACCTATCATGTAGTGTCTAAACCTATCATGTAGTGTCTAAACCTGTCATGTAGTATCTAAACCTATCATGTAGTATCTAAACCTATCATGTAGTATCTAAACCTATCATGTAGTATCTAAACCTATCATGTAGTATCTAAACCTATCTTGTAGTGTCTAAACCTATCATGTAGAATCTAAACCTATCATGTAGAATCTAAACCTATCATGTAGAATCAAAACCTATCATGTAGAATCTAAACCTATCATGTAGTATCTAAACCTATCATGTAGTATCTAAACCTATCATGTAGTATCTAAACCTATCATGTAGTGTCTAAACCTATCATGTAGTGTCTAAACCTATCGTGTAGTATCTAAACCTATCGTGTAGTATCTAAACCTATCGTGTAGAATCCAAACCTATCGTGTAGAATCTAAACCTATCGTGTAGAATCTAAACCTATCATGTAGTATCTAAAGCTATCATGTAGTATCTAAACCTATCATGTAGAATCTAAACCTATCATGTAGAATCTAAACCTATCATGTAGAATCTAAACCTTTCATGTAGTATCTAAACCTATCATGTAGTTTCTAAACCTATCATGTAGTATCTAAACCTATCATGTAGTATCTAAACCTATCATGTAGTATCCAAACCTATCATGTAGTGTCTAAACCTATCATGTAGTATCTAAACCTATCATGTAGTGTCTAAACCTATCATGTAGTGTCTAAACCTATCATGTAGAATCTAAACCTATCATGTAGAATCTAAACCTATCTTGTAGTGTCTAAACCTATCGTGTAGTATCTAAACCTATCGTGTAGTATCTAAACCTATCGTGTAGAATCTAAACCTATCGTGTAGAATCTAAACCTATCGTGTAGTATCTAAAGCTATCGTGTAGTATCTAAACCTATCGTGTAGAATCTAAACCTATCATGTAGAATCTAAACCTATCATGTAGTATCTAAACCTATCATGTAGTATCTAAACCTATCATGTAGTGTCTAAACCTATCATGAATTGTCTAAACCTGTCATGTAGTATCTAAACCTATCATGTAGTATCTAAACCTATCATGTAGTATCTAAACCTATCATGTAGAATCTAAACCTATCGTGTAGAATCTAAACCTATCGTGTAGAATCTAAACCTATCATGTAGTATCTAAAGCTATCATGTAGTATCTAAACCTATCATGTAGAATCTAAACCTATCATGTAGAATCTAAACCTATCATGTAGTATCTAAAGCTATCATGTAGTATCTAAACCTATCATGTAGAATCTAAACCTTTCATGTAGTATCTAAACCTATCATGTAGTTTCTAAACCTATCATGTAGTATCTAAACCTATCATGAAGTATCTAAACCTATCATGTAGTATCTAAACCTATCATGTAGTATCTAAACCTATCATGTAGTATCTAAACCTATCATGTAGTATCTAAACATATCATGTAGTATCTAAACCTATCATGTAGTATCTAAACCTATCATGTAGTATCTAAACCTATCATGTAGTATCTAAACCTCTCATGTAGTATCTAAACCTGTCATGTAGTATCTAAACATATCATGTAGTCTCTAAACCTATCATGTAGTGTCTAAACCTATCATGTAGTGTCTAAACAAATCATGTAGTGTCTAAACCTGTCATGTAGTATCTAAACCTGTCATGTAGTATCTAAACCTATCATGTAGTATCTAAACCTATCATGTTGTATCTAAACCTATCATGTAGTATCTAAACCTATCATTTAGTATCTAAACCTATCATGTAGTATCTAAACCTATCATGTAGTGTCTAAAACTATCATGTAGTATCTAAACCTATTATGTAGTATCTAAACCTATCATGTAGTGTCTAAACCTATCATGTAGAATCTAAACCTATCATGTAGAATCTAAACCTATCATGTAGAATCTAAACCTATCATGTAGAATCTAAACCTATCATGTAGTATCTAAACCTATCATGTAGTATCTAAACCTATCATGTAGTATCTAAACCTATCATGTAGTGTCTAAACCTATCATGTAGTGTCTAAACCTATCATGTAGTGTCTAACCCTATCATGTAGTATCTAAATCTGTCATGTAGTATCTAAACCTGTCATGTAGTATCTAAACCTATCATGTAGTGTCTAAACCTATCATGTAGTGTCTAAACCTATCATGTAGTGTCTAAACCTATCATGTAGTGTCTAAACCTGTCATGTAGTATCTAAACCTATCATGTAGTATCTAAACCTATCATGTAGTATCTAAACCTATCATGTAGTATCTAAACCTATCATGTAGTATCTAAACCTATCTTGTAGTGTCTAAACCTATCATGTAGAATCTAAACCTATCATGTAGAATCTAAACCTATCATGTAGAATCAAAACCTATCATGTAGAATCTAAACCTATCATGTAGTATCTAAACCTATCATGTAGTATCTAAACCTATCATGTAGTATCTAAACCTATCATGTAGTGTCTAAACCTATCATGTAGTGTCTAAACCTATCGTGTAGTATCTAAACCTATCGTGTAGTATCTAAACCTATCGTGTAGAATCTAAACCTATCGTGTAGAATCTAAACCTATCGTGTAGAATCTAAACCTATCATGTAGTATCTAAAGCTATCATGTAGTATCTAAACCTATCATGTAGAATCTAAACCTATCATGTAGAATCTAAACCTATCATGTAGAATCTAAACCTTTCATGTAGTATCTAAACCTATCATGTAGTTTCTAAACCTATCATGTAGTATCTAAACCTAACATGTAGTATCTAAACCTATCATGTAGTATCCAAACCTATCATGTAGTGTCTAAACCTATCATGTAGTATCTAAACCTATCATGTAGTGTCTAAACCTATCATGTAGTGTCTAAACCTATCATGTAGAATCTAAACCTATCATGTAGAATCTAAACCTATCATGTAGAATCTAAACCTATCATGTAGAATCTAAACCTATCATGTAGTATCTAAACCTATCATGTAGTATCTAAACCTATCATGTAGTATCTAAACCTATCATGTAGTATCTAAACCTATCTTGTAGTGTCTAAACCTATCGTGTAGTATCTAAACCTATCGTGTAGTATCTAAACCTATCGTGTAGAATCTAAACCTATCGTGTAGAATCTAAACCTATCGTGTAGTATCTAAAGCTATCGTGTAGTATCTAAACCTATCGTGTAGAATCAAAACCTATCATGTAGAATCTAAACCTATCATGTAGTATCTAAACCTATCATGTAGTATCTAAACCTATCATGTAGTGTCTAAACCTATCATGTATTGTCTAAACCTGTCATGTAGTATCTAAACCTATCATGTAGTATCTAAACCTATCATGTAGTATCTAAACCTATCATGTAGAATCTAAACCTATCGTGTAGAATCTAAACCTATCGTGTAGAATCTAAACCTATCATGTAGTATCTAAAGCTATCATGTAGTATCTAAACCTATCATGTAGAATCTAAACCTATCATGTAGAATCTAAACCTATCGTGTAGAATCTAAACCTTTCATGTAGTATCTAAACCTATCATGTAGTTTCTAAACCTATCATGTAGTATCTAAACCTATCATGTAGTATCTAAACCTATCATGTAGTATCCAAACCTATCATGTAGTGTCTAAACCTATCATGTAGTATCTAAACCTATCATGTAGTGTCTAAACCTATCATGTAGTGTCTAAACCTATCATGTAGAATCTAAACCTATCATGTAGAATCTAAACCTATCATGTAGAATCTAAACCTATCATGTAGAATCTAAACCTATCATGTAGTATCTAAACCTATCATGTAGTATCTAAACCTATCATGTAGTATCTAAACCTATCATGTAGTATCTAAACCTATCTTGTAGTGTCTAAACCTATCGTGTAGTATCTAAACCTATCGTGTAGTATCTAAACCTATCGTGTAGAATCTAAACCTATCGTGTAGAATCTAAACCTATCGTGTAGTATCTAAAGCTATCGTGTAGTATCTAAACCTATCGTGTAGAATCTAAACCTATCATGTAGAATCTAAACCTATCATGTAGTATCTAAACCTATCATGTAGTATCTAAACCTATCATGTAGTGTCTAAACCTATCATGTATTGTCTAAACCTGTCATGTAGTATCTAAACCTGTCATGTAGTATCTAAACCTGTCATGTAGTATCTAAACATATCATGTAGTTTCTATACATATCATGTAGTGTCTAAACCTATCATGTAGTGTCTAAACCTGTCATGTAGTATCTAAACCTATCATGTAGTATCTAAACCTAACATGTAGTATCTAAACCTATCAAGTAGTATCTAAACCTATCATTTAGTATCTAAACCTATCATGTAGTATCTAAACCTATCATGTAGTGTCTAAAACTATCATGTAGTATCTAAACCTATCATGTAGTATCTAAACCTATCATGTAGTGTCTAAACCTATCATGTAGAGTCTAAACCTATCATGTAGAATCTAAACCTATCATGTAGAATCTAAACCTATCATGTAGAATCTAAACCTATCATGTAGAATCTAAACCTATCATGTAGTATCTAAACCTATCATGTAGTATCTAAACCTATCATGTAGTATCTAAACCTATCATGTAGTATCTAAACCTATCATGTAGTATCTAAACCTATCATGTAGTGTCTAAACCTATCATGTAGTATCTAAACCTATCATGTAGTATCTAAACCTATCATGTAGAATCTAAACCTATCATGTAGAATCTAAACCTATCATGTAGTATCTAAACCTATCATGTAGTATCTAAACCTATCATGTAGAATCTAAACCTATCATGTAGAATCTAAACCTATCATGTAGAATCTAAACCTATCGTGTAGAATCTAAACCTATCGTGTAGAATCTAAACCTATCGTGTAGTATCTCAACCTATCGTGTAGTATCTAAACCTATCGTGTAGTATCTAAACCTATCGTGTAGTATCTAAACCTATCGTGTAGAATCTAAACCTATCATGTAGAATCTAAACCTATCATGTAGTATCTAAACCTATCATGTAGTATCTAAACCTATCATGTAGAATCTAAACCTATCATGTAGAATCTAAACCTATCATGTAGAATCTAAACCTATCGTGTAGAATCTAAACCTATCGTGTAGAATCTAAACCTATCGTGTAGTATCTAAACCTATCGTGTAGTATCTAAACCTATCGTGTAGTATCTAAACCAATCGTGTAGTATCTAAACCAATCGTGTAGTGTCTAAACCTATCGTGTAGTATCTAAACCTATCATGTAGTATCTAAACCTATCATGTAGAATCTAAACCTATCATGTAGAATCTAAACCTATCATGTAGTATCTAAACCTATCATGTAGTACCTAAACCTATCATGTAGTACCTAAACCTATCATGTACTATCTAAACCTATCATGTAGTATCTAAACCTATCATGTAGTATCTAAAACTATCATGTAGTATCTAAACCTATCATGTAGTTTCTAAACCTATCATGTAGTATCTAAACCTATCATGTAGTATCTAAACCTATCATGTAGTATCTAAACCTATCATGTAGTATCTAAACCTATCATGTAGTATCTAAACCTGTCATGTAGTATCTAAACCTGTCATGTAGTATCTAAACCTGTCATGTAGTATCTAAACCTATCATGTAGTGTCTAAACCTATCATGTAGTGTCTAAACCTATCATGTAGTGTCTAAACCTATCATGTAGTGTCTAAACCTGTCATGTAGTATCTAAACCTATCATGTAGTATCTAAACCTATCATGTAGTATCTAAACCTATCATGTAGTATCTAAACCTATCATGTAGTATCTAAACCTATCTTGTAGTGTCTAAACCTATCATGTAGAATCTAAACCTATCATGTAGAATCTAAACCTATCATGTAGAATCAAAACCTATCATGTAGAATCTAAACCTATCATGTAGTATCTAAACCTATCATGTAGTATCTAAACCTATCATGTAGTATCTAAACCTATCATGTAGTGTCTAACCTATCATGTAGTGTCTAAACCTATCGTGTAGTATCTAAACCTATCGTGTAGTATCTAAACCTATCGTGTAGAATCTAAACCTATCGTGTAGAATCTAAACCTATCGTGTAGAATCTAAACCTATCGTGTAGTATCTAAAGCTATCATGTAGTATCTAAACCTATCATGTAGAATCTAAACCTATCATGTAGAATCTAAACCTATGATGTAGAATCTAAACCTTTCATGTAGTATCTAAACCTATCATGTAGTTTCTAAACCTATCATGTAGTATCTAAACCTATCATGAAGTATCTAAACCTATCATGTAGTATCTAAACCTATCATGTAGTATCTAAACCTATCATGTAGTATCTAAACCTATCATGTAGTATCTAAACCTATCATGTAGTATCTAAACCTATCGTGTAGTATCTAAACCTATCGTGTAGTATCTAAACCTATCGTGTAGAATCTAAACCTATCGTGTATAATCTAAACCTATCGTGTAGAATCTAAACCTATCGTGTAGTATCTAAAGCTATCATGTAGTATCTAAACCTATCATGTAGAATCTAAACCTATCATGTAGAATCTAAACCTATCATGTAGAATCTAAACCTTTCATGTAGTATCTAAACCTATCATGTAGTTTCTAAACCTATCATGTAGTATCTAAACCTATCATGAAGTATCTAAACCTATCATGTAGTATCTAAACCTATCATGTAGTATCTAAACCTATCATGTAGTATCTAAACCTATCATGTAGTATCTAAACCTCTCATGTAGTATCTAAACCTATCATGTAGTATCTAAACCTATCATGTAGTATCTAAACCTATCATGTAGTATCTAAACCTATCATGTAGTATCTAAACCTATCATGTAGTATCTAAAGCTCTCATGTAGTATCTAAACCTGTCATGTAGTCTCTAAACATATCATGTAGTCTCTAAACCTATCATGTAGTGTCTAAACCTATCATGTAGTGTCTAAACCTATCATGTAGTGTCTAAACCTGTCATGTAGTATCTAAACCTGTCATGTAGTATCTAAACATTTCATGTAGTCTCTAAACCTATCATGTAGTGTCTAAACCTATCATGTAGTGTCTAAACCTATCATGTAGTGTCTAAACCTGTCATGTAGTATCTAAACCTATCATGTAGTATCTAAACCTATCATGTAGTATCTAAACCTATCATGTAGTATCTAAACCTATCATGTAGTATCTAAACCTATCATGTAGTATCTAAACCTATCATGTAGTATCTAAACCTATCATGTAGTATCTAAACCTATCATGTAGTATCTAAACCTATCATGTAGTATCTAAACCTATCATGTAGTATCTAAACCTATCATGTAGTATCTAAACCTATCATGTAGTATCTAAACATATCATGTAGTATCTAAACCTATCATGTAGTATCTAAACCTGTCATGTAGTATCTAAACCTGTCATGTAGTATCTAAACATATCATGTAGTGTCTATACCTATCATGTAGTGTCTAAACCTATCATGTAGTGTCTAAACCTATCATGTAGTGTCTAAACCTGTCATGTAGTATCTAAACCTATCATGTAGTATCTAAACCTAACATGTAGTATCTAAACCTATCATGTAGTATCTAAACCTATCAAGTAGTATCTAAACCTATCATTTAGTATCTAAACCTATCATGTAGTATCTAAACCTATCATGTAGTGTCTAAAACTATCATGTAGTATCTAAACCTATCATGTAGTATCTAAACCTATCATGTAGTGTCTAAACCTGTCATGTAGAGTCTAAACCTATCATGTAGAATCTAAACCTATCATGTAGAATCTAAACCTATCATGTAGTATCTAAACCTATCATGTAGTATCTAAACCTATCATGTAGTATCTAAACCTATCATGTAGTATCTAAACCTATCATGTAGAATCTAAACCTATCATGTAGAATCTAAACCTATCATGTAGTATCTAAACCTATCATGTAGTATCTAAACCTATCATGTAGAATCTAAACCTATCATGTAGAATCTAAACCTATCATGTAGAATCTAAACCTATCATGTAGAATCTAAACCTATCGTGTAGAATCTAAACCTATCGTGTAGAATCCAAACCTATCGTGTAGTATCTAAACCTATCGTGTAGTATCTAAACCTATCGTGTAGTATCTAAACCTATCGTGTAGTGTCTAAACCTATCGTGTAGTATCTAAACCTATCGTGTAGTATCTAAACCTATCATGTAGAATCTAAACCTATCATGTAGAATCTAAACCTATCATGTAGTATCTAAACCTATCATGTAGTACCTAAACCTATCATGTACTATCTAATCCTATCATGTAGTATCTAAACCTATCATGTAGTATCTAAACCTATCATGTAGTATCTAAACATATCATGTAGTTTCTAAACCTATCATGTAGTATCTAAACCTATCATGTAGTATCTAAACATATCATGTAGTATCTAAACCTATCATGTAGTATCTAAACCTGTCATGTAGTATCTAAACCTGTCATGTAGTATCTAAACATATCATGTAGTGTCTATACCTATCATGTAGTGTCTAAACCTATCATGTAGTGTCTAAACCTGTCATGTAGTATCTAAACCTATCATGTAGTATCTAAACCTAACATGTAGTATCTAAACCTATCAAGTAGTATCTAAACCTATCATTTAGTATCTAAACCTATCATGTAGTATCTAAACCTATCATGTAGTGTCTAAAACTATCATGTAGTATCTAAACCTATCATGTAGTATCTAAACCTATCATGTAGTGTCTAAACCTATCATGTAGAGTCTAAACCTATCATGTAGAATCTAAACCTATCATGTAGAATCTAAACCTATCATGTAGAATCTAAACCTATCATGTAGAATCTAAATCTATCATGTAGTATCTAAACTTATCATGTAGTATCTAAACCTATCATGTAGTATCTAAACCTATCATGTAGTATCTAAACCTATCATGTAGTATCTAAACCTATCATGTAGTGTCTAAACCTATCATGTAGTATCTAAACCTATCATGTAGTATCTAAACCTATCATGTAGAATCTAAACCTATCATGTAGAATCTAAACCTATCATGTAGTATCTAAACCTATCATGTAGTATCTAAACCTATCATGTAGAATCTAAACCTATCATGTAGAATCTAAACCTATCATGTAGAATCTAAACCTATCGTGTAGAATCTAAACCTATCGTGTAGAATCTAAACCTATCGTGTAGTATCTCAACCTATCGTGTAGTATCTAAACCTATCGTGTAGTATCTAAACCTATCGTGTAGTATCTAAACCTATCGTGTAGAATCTAAACCTATCATGTAGAATCTAAACCTATCATGTAGTATCTAAACCTATCATGTAGTATCTAAACCTATCATGTAGAATCTAAACCTATCATGTAGAATCTAAACCTATCATGTAGAATCTAAACCTATCGTGTAGAATCTAAACCTATCGTGTAGAATCTAAACCTATCGTGTAGTATCTAAACCTATCGTGTAGTATCTAAACCTATCGTGTAGTATCTAAACCAATCGTGTAGTATCTAAACCAATCGTGTAGTGTCTAAACCTATCGTGTAGTATCTAAACCTATCATGTAGTATCTAAACCTATCATGTAGAATCTAAACCTATCATGTAGAATCTAAACCTATCATGTAGTATCTAAACCTATCATGTAGTACCTAAACCTATCATGTAGTACCTAAACCTATCATGTACTATCTAAACCTATCATGTAGTATCTAAACCTATCATGTAGTATCTAAACCTATCATGTAGTATCTAAACCTATCATGTAGTTTCTAAACCTATCATGTAGTATCTAAACCTATCATGTAGTATCTAAACCTATCATGTAGTATCTAAACCTATCATGTAGTATCTAAACCTATCATGTAGTATCTAAACCTGTCATGTAGTATCTAAACCTGTCATGTAGTATCTAAACCTGTCATGTAGTATCTAAACCTATCATGTAGTGTCTAAACCTATCATGTAGTGTCTAAACCTATCATGTAGTGTCTAAACCTATCATGTAGTGTCTAAACCTGTCATGTAGTATCTAAACCTATCATGTAGTATCTAAACCTATCATGTAGTATCTAAACCTATCATGTAGTATCTAAACCTATCATGTAGTATCTAAACCTATCTTGTAGTGTCTAAACCTATCATGTAGAATCTAAACCTATCATGTAGAATCTAAACCTATCATGTAGAATCAAAACCTATCATGTAGAATCTAAACCTATCATGTAGTATCTAAACCTATCATGTAGTATCTAAACCTATCATGTAGTATCTAAACCTATCATGTAGTGTCTAACCTATCATGTAGTGTCTAAACCTATCGTGTAGTATCTAAACCTATCGTGTAGTATCTAAACCTATCGTGTAGAATCTAAACCTATCGTGTAGAATCTAAACCTATCGTGTAGAATCTAAACCTATCGTGTAGTATCTAAAGCTATCATGTAGTATCTAAACCTATCATGTAGAATCTAAACCTATCATGTAGAATCTAAACCTATGATGTAGAATCTAAACCTTTCATGTAGTATCTAAACCTATCATGTAGTTTCTAAACCTATCATGTAGTATCTAAACCTATCATGAAGTATCTAAACCTATCATGTAGTATCTAAACCTATCATGTAGTATCTAAACCTATCATGTAGTATCTAAACCTATCATGTAGTATCTAAACCTATCATGTAGTATCTAAACCTATCGTGTAGTATCTAAACCTATCGTGTAGTATCTAAACCTATCGTGTAGAATCTAAACCTATCGTGTAGAATCTAAACCTATCGTGTAGAATCTAAACCTATCGTGTAGTATCTAAAGCTATCATGTAGTATCTAAACCTATCATGTAGAATCTAAACCTATCATGTAGAATCTAAACCTATCATGTAGAATCTAAACCTTTCATGTAGTATCTAAACCTATCATGTAGTTTCTAAACCTATCATGTAGTATCTAAACCTATCATGAAGTATCTAAACCTATCATGTAGTATCTAAACCTATCATGTAGTATCTAAACCTATCATGTAGTATCTAAACCTATCATGTAGTATCTAAACCTCTCATGTAGTATCTAAACCTATCATGTAGTATCTAAACCTATCATGTAGTATCTAAACCTATCATGTAGTATCTAAACCTATCATGTAGTATCTAAACCTATCATGTAGTATCTAAAGCTCTCATGTAGTATCTAAACCTGTCATGTAGTCTCTAAACATATCATGTAGTCTCTAAACCTATCATGTAGTGTCTAAACCTATCATGTAGTGTCTAAACCTATCATGTAGTGTCTAAACCTGTCATGTAGTATCTAAACCTGTCATGTAGTATCTAAACATTTCATGTAGTCTCTAAACCTATCATGTAGTGTCTAAACCTATCATGTAGTGTCTAAACCTATCATGTAGTGTCTAAACCTGTCATGTAGTATCTAAACCTATCATGTAGTATCTAAACCTATCATGTAGTATCTAAACCTATCATGTAGTATCTAAACCTATCATGTAGTATCTAAACCTATCATGTAGTATCTAAACCTATCATGTAGTATCTAAACCTATCATGTAGTATCTAAACCTATCATGTAGTATCTAAACCTATCATGTAGTATCTAAACCTATCATGTAGTATCTAAACCTATCATGTAGTATCTAAACCTATCATGTAGTATCTAAACATATCATGTAGTATCTAAACCTATCATGTAGTATCTAAACCTGTCATGTAGTATCTAAACCTGTCATGTAGTATCTAAACATATCATGTAGTGTCTATACCTATCATGTAGTGTCTAAACCTATCATGTAGTGTCTAAACCTATCATGTAGTGTCTAAACCTGTCATGTAGTATCTAAACCTATCATGTAGTATCTAAACCTAACATGTAGTATCTAAACCTATCATGTAGTATCTAAACCTATCAAGTAGTATCTAAACCTATCATTTAGTATCTAAACCTATCATGTAGTATCTAAACCTATCATGTAGTGTCTAAAACTATCATGTAGTATCTAAACCTATCATGTAGTATCTAAACCTATCATGTAGTGTCTAAACCTGTCATGTAGAGTCTAAACCTATCATGTAGAATCTAAACCTATCATGTAGAATCTAAACCTATCATGTAGTATCTAAACCTATCATGTAGTATCTAAACCTATCATGTAGTATCTAAACCTATCATGTAGTATCTAAACCTATCATGTAGAATCTAAACCTATCATGTAGAATCTAAACCTATCATGTAGTATCTAAACCTATCATGTAGTATCTAAACCTATCATGTAGAATCTAAACCTATCATGTAGAATCTAAACCTATCATGTAGAATCTAAACCTATCATGTAGAATCTAAACCTATCGTGTAGAATCTAAACCTATCGTGTAGAATCCAAACCTATCGTGTAGTATCTAAACCTATCGTGTAGTATCTAAACCTATCGTGTAGTATCTAAACCTATCGTGTAGTGTCTAAACCTATCGTGTAGTATCTAAACCTATCGTGTAGTATCTAAACCTATCATGTAGAATCTAAACCTATCATGTAGAATCTAAACCTATCATGTAGTATCTAAACCTATCATGTAGTACCTAAACCTATCATGTACTATCTAAACCTATCATGTAGTATCTAAACCTATCATGTAGTATCTAAACCTATCATGTAGTATCTAAACCTATCATGTAGTTTCTAAACCTATCATGTAGTATCTAAACCTATCATGTAGTATCTAAACATATCATGTAGTATCTAAACCTATCATGTAGTATCTAAACCTGTCATGTAGTATCTAAACCTGTCATGTAGTATCTAAACATATCATGTAGTGTCTATACCTATCATGTAGTGTCTAAACCTATCATGTAGTGTCTAAACCTGTCATGTAGTATCTAAACCTATCATGTAGTATCTAAACCTAACATGTAGTATCTAAACCTATCAAGTAGTATCTAAACCTATCATTTAGTATCTAAACCTATCATGTAGTATCTAAACCTATCATGTAGTGTCTAAAACTATCATGTAGTATCTAAACCTATCATGTAGTATCTAAACCTATCATGTAGTGTCTAAACCTATCATGTAGAGTCTAAACCTATCATGTAGAATCTAAACCTATCATGTAGAATCTAAACCTATCATGTAGAATCTAAACCTATCATGTAGAATCTAAACCTATCATGTAGTATCTAAACTTATCATGTAGTATCTAAACCTATCATGTAGTATCTAAACCTATCATGTAGTATCTAAACCTATCATGTAGTATCTAAACCTATCATGTAGTGTCTAAACCTATCATGTAGTACCTAAACCTATCATGTACTATCTAAACCTATCATGTAGTATCTAAACCTATCATGTAGTATCTAAACCTATCATGTAGTATCTAAACCTATCATGTAGTTTCTAAACCTATCATGTAGTATCTAAACCTATCATGTAGTATCTAAACCTATCATGTAGTATCTAAACCTATCATGTAGTATCTAAACCTATCATGTAGTATCTAAACCTGTCATGTAGTATCTAAACCTGTCATGTAGTATCTAAACCTGTCATGTAGTATCTAAACCTATCATGTAGTGTCTAAACCTATCATGTAGTATCTAAACCTATCTTGTAGTGTCTAAACCTATCATGTAGAATCTAAACCTATCATGTAGAATCTAAACCTATCATGTAGAATCAAAACCTATCATGTAGAATCTAAACCTATCATGTAGTATCTAAACCTATCATGTAGTATCTAAACCTATCATGTAGTATCTAAACCTATCATGTAGTGTCTAACCTATCATGTAGAATCTAAACCTATCATGTAGTATCTAAACCTATCATGTAGTATCTAAACCTATCATGTAGTATCTAAACCTATCATGTAGTGTCTAACCTATCATGTAGTGTCTAAACCTATCATGTAGTATCTAAACCTATCATGTAGTATCTAAACCTATCATGTAGTATCTAAACCTATCGTGTAGAATCTAAACCTATCGTGTAGAATCTAAACCTATCGTGTAGAATCTAAACCTATCGTGTAGTATCTAAAGCTATCATGTAGTATCTAAACCTATCATGTAGAATCTAAACCTATCATGTAGAATCTAAACCTATGATGTAGAATCTAAACCTTTCATGTAGTATCTAAACCTATCATGTAGTTTCTAAACCTATCATGTAGTATCTAAACCTATCATGAAGTATCTAAACCTATCATGTAGTATCTAAACCTATCATGTAGTATCTAAACCTATCATGTAGTATCTAAACCTATCATGTAGTATCTAAACCTATCATGTAGTATCTAAACCTATCATGTAGTATCTAAACCTATCATGTAGTATCTAAACCTATCATGTAGTATCTAAACCTATCATGTAGTATCTAAACCTATCATGTAGTATCTAAACCTATCATGTAGTATCTAAAGCTCTCATGTAGTATCTAAACCTGTCATGTAGTCTCTAAACATATCATGTAGTCTCTAAACCTATCATGTAGTGTCTAAACCTATCATGTAGTGTCTAAACCTATCATGTAGTGTCTAAACCTGTCATGTAGTATCTAAACCTGTCATGTAGTATCTAAACATTTCATGTAGTCTCTAAACCTATCATGTAGTGTCTAAACCTATCATGTAGTGTCTAAACCTATCATGTAGTGTCTAAACCTGTCATGTAGTATCTAAACCTATCATGTAGTATCTAAACCTATCATGTAGTATCTAAACCTATCATGTAGTATCTAAACCTATCATGTAGTATCTAAACCTATCATGTAGTATCTAAACCTATCATGTAGTATCTAAACCTATCATGTAGTATCTAAACCTATCATGTAGTATCTAAACCTATCATGTAGTATCTAAACCTATCATGTAGTATCTAAACCTATCATGTAGTATCTAAACATATCATGTAGTATCTAAACATATCATGTAGTATCTAAACCTATCATGTAGTATCTAAACCTGTCATGTAGTATCTAAACCTGTCATGTAGTATCTAAACATATCATGTAGTGTCTATACCTATCATGTAGTGTCTAAACCTATCATGTAGTGTCTAAACCTATCATGTAGTGTCTAAACCTGTCATGTAGTATCTAAACCTATCATGTAGTATCTAAACCTAACATGTAGTATCTAAACCTATCATGTAGTATCTAAACCTATCAAGTAGTATCTAAACCTATCATTTAGTATCTAAACCTATCATGTAGTATCTAAACCTATCATGTAGTGTCTAAAACTATCATGTAGTATCTAAACCTATCATGTAGTATCTAAACCTATCATGTAGTGTCTAAACCTGTCATGTAGAGTCTAAACCTATCATGTAGAATCTAAACCTATCATGTAGAATCTAAACCTATCATGTAGTATCTAAACCTATCATGTAGTATCTAAACCTATCATGTAGTATCTAAACCTATCATGTAGTATCTAAACCTATCATGTAGAATCTAAACCTATCATGTAGAATCTAAACCTATCATGTAGTATCTAAACCTATCATGTAGTATCTAAACCTATCATGTAGAATCTAAACCTATCATGTAGAATCTAAACCTATCATGTAGAATCTAAACCTATCATGTAGAATCTAAACCTATCGTGTAGAATCTAAACCTATCGTGTAGAATCCAAACCTATCGTGTAGTATCTAAACCTATCGTGTAGTATCTAAACCTATCGTGTAGTATCTAAACCTATCGTGTAGTGTCTAAACCTATCGTGTAGTATCTAAACCTATCGTGTAGTATCTAAACCTATCATGTAAAATCTAAACCTATCATGTAGAATCTAAACCTATCATGTAGTATCTAAACCTATCATGTAGTACCTAAACCTATCATGTACTATCTAAACCTATCATGTAGTATCTAAACCTATCATGTAGTATCTAAACCTATCATGTAGTATCTAAACCTATCATGTAGTTTCTAAACCTATCATGTAGTATCTAAACCTATCATGTAGTATCTAAACATATCATGTAGTATCTAAACCTATCATGTAGTATCTAAACCTGTCATGTAGTATCTAAACCTGTCATGTAGTATCTAAACATATCATGTAGTGTCTATACCTATCATGTAGTGTCTAAACCTATCATGTAGTGTCTAAACCTGTCATGTAGTATCTAAACCTATCATGTAGTATCTAAACCTAACATGTAGTATCTAAACCTATCAAGTAGTATCTAAACCTATCATTTAGTATCTAAACCTATCATGTAGTATCTAAACCTATCATGTAGTGTCTAAAACTATCATGTAGTATCTAAACCTATCATGTAGTATCTAAACCTATCATGTAGTGTCTAAACCTATCATGTAGAGTCTAAACCTATCATGTAGAATCTAAACCTATCATGTAGAATCTAAACCTATCATGTAGAATCTAAACCTATCATGTAGAATCTAAACCTATCATGTAGTATCTAAACCTATCATGTAGTATCTAAACCTATCATGTAGTATCTAAACCTATCATGTAGTATCTAAACCTATCATGTAGTATCTAAACCTATCATGTAGTGTCTAAACCTATCATGTAGTATCTAAACCTATCATGTAGTATCTAAACCTATCATGTAGAATCTAAACCTATCATGTAGAATCTAAACCTATCATGTAGTATCTAAACCTATCATGTAGTATCTAAACCTATCATGTAGAATCTAAACCTATCATGTAGAATCTAAACCTATCATGTAGAATCTAAACCTATCGTGTAGAATCTAAACCTATCGTGTAGAATCTAAACCTATCATGTAGTATCTAAACCTATCGTGTAGTATCTAAACCTATCATGTAGAATCTAAACCTATCATGTAGAATCTAAACCTATCATGTAGTATCTAAACCTATCATGTAGTACCTAAACCTATCATGTAGTACCTAAACCTATCATGTACTATCTAAACCTATCATGTAGTATCTAAACCTATCATGTAGTATCTAAACCTATCATGTAGTATCTAAACCTATCATGTAGTTTCTAAACCTATCATGTAGTATCTAAACCTATCATGTAGTATCTAAACCTATCATGTAGTATCTAAACCTATCATGTAGTATCTAAACCTATCATGTAGTATCTAAACCTGTCATGTAGTATCTAAACCTGTCATGTAGTATCTAAACCTGTCATGTAGTATCTAAACCTATCATGTAGTGTCTAAACCTATCATGTAGTGTCTAAACCTATCATGTAGTGTCTAAACCTATCATGTAGTGTCTAAACCTGTCATGTAGTATCTAAACCTATCATGTAGTATCTAAACCTATCATGTAGTATCTAAACCTATCATGTAGTATCTAAACCTATCATGTAGTATCTAAACCTATCTTGTAGTGTCTAAACCTATCATGTAGAATCTAAACCTATCATGTAGAATCTAAACCTATCATGTAGAATCAAAACCTATCATGTAGAATCTAAACCTATCATGTAGTATCTAAACCTATCATGTAGTATCTAAACCTATCATGTAGTATCTAAACCTATCATGTAGTGTCTAACCTATCATGTAGTGTCTAAACCTATCGTGTAGTATCTAAACCTATCGTGTAGTATCTAAACCTATCGTGTAGAATCTAAACCTATCGTGTAGAATCTAAACCTATCGTGTAGAATCTAAACCTATCGTGTAGTATCTAAAGCTATCATGTAGTATCTAAACCTATCATGTAGAATCTAAACCTATCATGTAGAATCTAAACCTATGATGTAGAATCTAAACCTTTCATGTAGTATCTAAACCTATCATGTAGTTTCTAAACCTATCATGTAGTATCTAAACCTATCATGAAGTATCTAAACCTATCATGTAGTATCTAAACCTATCATGTAGTATCTAAACCTATCATGTAGTATCTAAACCTATCATGTAGTATCTAAACCTATCATGTAGTATCTAAACATATCATGTAGTGTCTATACCTATCATGTAGTGTCTAAACCTATCATGTAGTGTCTAAACCTGTCATGTAGTATCTAAACCTATCATGTAGTATCTAAACCTAACATGTAGTATCTAAACCTATCAAGTAGTATCTAAACCTATCATTTAGTATCTAAACCTATCATGTAGTATCTAAACCTATCATGTAGTGTCTAAAACTATCATGTAGTATCTAAACCTATCATGTAGTATCTAAACCTATCATGTAGTGTCTAAACCTATCATGTAGAGTCTAAACCTATCATGTAGAATCTAAACCTATCATGTAGAATCTAAACCTATCATGTAGAATCTAAACCTATCATGTAGAATCTAAACCTATCATGTAGTATCTAAACCTATCATGTAGTATCTAAACCTATCATGTAGTATCTAAACCTATCATGTAGTATCTAAACCTATCATGTAGTATCTAAACCTATCATGTAGTGTCTAAACCTATCATGTAGTATCTAAACCTATCATGTAGTATCTAAACCTATCATGTAGAATCTAAACCTATCATGTAGAATCTAAACCTATCATGTAGTATCTAAACCTATCATGTAGTATCTAAACCTATCATGTAGAATCTAAACCTATCATGTAGAATCTAAACCTATCATGTAGAATCTAAACCTATCGTGTAGAATCTAAACCTATCGTGTAGAATCTAAACCTATCGTGTAGTATCTAAACCTATCATGTAGTATCTAAACCTATCATGTAGTATCTAAACCTATCATGTAGAATCTAAACCTATCATGTAGAATCTAAACCTATCATGTAGTGTCTAAACCTATCATGTAGTACCTAAACCTATCATGTAGTACCTAAACCTATCATGTAGAATCTAAACCTATCATGTAGAATCTAAACCTATCATGTAGAATCTAAACCTATCATGTAGTATCTAAACCTATCATGTAGTATCTAAACCTATCATGTAGTATCTAAACCTATCATGTAGTATCTAAACCTATCATGTAGTATCTAAACCTATCATGTAGTGTCTAAACCTATCATGTAGTATCTAAACCTATCATGTAGTATCTAAACCTATCATGTAGAATCTAAACCTATCATGTAGAATCTAAACCTATCATGTAGTATCTAAACCTATCATGTAGTATCTAAACCTATCATGTAGAATCTAAACCTATCATGTAGAATCTAAACCTATCATGTAGAATCTAAACCTATCGTGTAGAATCTAAACCTATCGTGTAGAATCTAAACCTATCGTGTAGTATCTAAACCTATCGTGTAGTATCTAAACCTATCATGTAGTATCTAAACCTATCATGTAGAATCTAAACCTATCATGTAGAATCTAAACCTATCATGTAGTATCTAAACCTATCATGTAGTACCTAAACCTATCATGTAGTACCTAAACCTATCATGTACTATCTAAACCTATCATGCAGTATCTAAACCTATCATGTAGTATCTAAACCTATCATGTAGTATCTAAACCTATCATGTAGTTTCTAAACCTATCATGTAGTATCTAAACCTATCATGTAGTATCTAAACCTATCATGTAGTATCTAAACCTATCATGTAGTATCTAAACCTATCATGTAGTATCTAAACCTGTCATGTAGTATCTAAACCTGTCATGTAGTATCTAAACCTGTCATGTAGTATCTAAACCTATCATGTAGTGTCTAAACCTATCATGTAGTGTCTAAACCTATCATGTAGTGTCTAAACCTATCATGTAGTGTCTAAACCTGTCATGTAGTATCTAAACCTATCATGTAGTATCTAAACCTATCATGTAGTATCTAAACCTATCATGTAGTATCTAAACCTATCATGTAGTATCTAAACCTATCTTGTAGTGTCTAAACCTATCATGTAGAATCTAAACCTATCATGTAGAATCTAAACCTATCATGTAGAATCAAAACCTATCATGTAGAATCTAAACCTATCATGTAGTATCTAAACCTATCATGTAGTATCTAAACCTATCATGTAGTATCTAAACCTATCATGTAGTGTCTAACCTATCATGTAGTGTCTAAACCTATCGTGTAGTATCTAAACCTATCGTGTAGTATCTAAACCTATCGTGTAGAATCTAAACCTATCGTGTAGAATCTAAACCTATCGTGTAGAATCTAAACCTATCGTGTAGTATCTAAAGCTATCATGTAGTATCTAAACCTATCATGTAGAATCTAAACCTATCATGTAGAATCTAAACCTATGATGTAGAATCTAAACCTTTCATGTAGTATCTAAACCTATCATGTAGTTTCTAAACCTATCATGTAGTATCTAAACCTATCATGAAGTATCTAAACCTATCATGTAGTATCTAAACCTATCATGTAGTATCTAAACCTATCATGTAGTATCTAAACCTATCATGTAGTATCTAAACCTATCATGTAGTATCTAAACCTATCATGTAGTATCTAAACCTATCATGTATTATCTAAAGCTCTCATGTAGTATCTAAACCTGTCATGTAGTCTCTAAACATATCATGTAGTCTCTAAACCTATCATGTAGTGTCTAAACCTATCATGTAGTGTCTAAACCTATCATGTAGTGTCTAAACCTGTCATGTAGTATCTAAACCTGTCATGTAGTATCTAAACATTTCATGTAGTCTCTAAACCTATCATGTAGTGTCTAAACCTATCATGTAGTGTCTAAACCTATCATGTAGTGTCTAAACCTGTCATGTAGTATCTAAACCTATCATGTAGTATCTAAACCTATCATGTAGTATCTAAACCTATCATGTAGTATCTAAACCTATCATGTAGTATCTAAACCTATCATGTAGTATCTAAACCTATCATGTAGTATCTAAACCTGTCATGTAGTATCTAAACCTGTCATGTAGTATCTAAACATATCATGTAGTGTCTAAACCTATCATGTAGTGTCTAAACCTATCATGTAGCGTCTAAACCTATCATGTATTGTCTAAACCTGTCATGTAGTATCTAAACCTATCATGTAGTATCTAAACCTATCATGTAGTATCTAAACCTATCATGTAGTATCTAAACCTATCATGTAGTATCTAAACCTATCATTTAGTATCTAAACCTATCATTTAGTATCTAAACCTATCATGTAGTATCTAAACCTATCATGTAGTGTCTAAAACTATCATGTAGTATCTAAACCTATCATGTAGTATCTAAACCTATCATGTAGTGTCTAAACCTATCATGTAGAATCTAAACCTATCATGTAGAATCTAAACCTATCATGTAGAATCTAAACCTATCATGTAGAATCTAAACCTATCATGTAGTATCTAAACCTATCATGTAGTATCTAAACCTATCATGTAGTATCTAAACCTATCATGTAGTGTCTAAACCTATCATGTAGTGTCTAAACCTATCATGTAGTGTCTAAACCTATCATGTAGTATCTAAACCTGTCATGTAGTATCTAAACCTGTCATGTAGTATCTAAACCTATCATGTAGTGTCTAAACCTATCATGTAGTGTCTAAACCTATCATGTAGTGTCTAAACCTATCATGTAGTGTCTAAACCTGTCATGTAGTATCTAAACCTATCATGTAGTATCTAAACCTATCATGTAGTATCTAAACCTATCATGTAGTATCTAAACCTATCATGTAGTATCTAAACCTATCTTGTAGTGTCTAAACCTATCATGTAGAATCTAAACCTATCATGTAGAATCTAAACCTATCATGTAGAATCAAAACCTATCATGTAGAATCTAAACCTATCATGTAGTATCTAAACCTATCATGTAGTATCTAAACCTATCATGTAGTATCTAAACCTATCATGTAGTGTCTAAACCTATCATGTAGTGTCTAAACCTATCGTGTAGTATCTAAACCTATCGTGTAGTATCTAAACCTATCGTGTAGAATCTAAACCTATCGTGTAGAATCTAAACCTATCGTGTAGAATCTAAACCTATCATGTAGTATCTAAAGCTATCATGTAGTATCTAAACCTATCATGTAGAATCTAAACCTATCATGTAGAATCTAAACCTATCATGTAGAATCTAAACCTTTCATGTAGTATCTAAACCTATCATGTAGTTTCTAAACCTATCATGTAGTATCTAAACCTATCATGTAGTATCTAAACCTATCATGTAGTATCCAAACCTATCATGTAGTGTCTAAACCTATCATGTAGGATCTAAACCTATCATGTAGTGTCTAAACCTATCATGTAGTGTCTAAACCTATCATGTAGAATCTAAACCTATCATGTAGAATCTAAACCTATCATGTAGAATCTAAACCTATCATGTAGAATCTAAACCTATCATGTAGTATCTAAACCTATCATGTAGTATCTAAACCTATCATGTAGTATCTAAACCTATCATGTAGTATCTAAACCTATCTTGTAGTGTCTAAACCTATCGTGTAGTATCTAAACCTATCGTGTAGTATCTAAACCTATCGTGTAGAATCTAAACCTATCGTGTAGAATCTAAACCTATCGTGTAGAATCTAAACCTATCGTGTAGTATCTAAAGCTATCGTGTAGTATCTAAACCTATCGTGTAGAATCTAAACCTATCATGTAGAATCTAAACCTATCATGTAGTATCTAAACCTATCATGTAGTATCTAAACCTATCATGTAGTGTCTAAACCTATCATGTAGAGTCTAAACCTATCATGTAGAATCTAAACCTATCATGTAGAATCAAAACCTATCATGTAGAATCTAAACCTATCATGTAGTATCTAAACCTATCATGTAGTATCTAAACCTATCATGTAGTATCTAAACCTATCATGTAGTATCTAAACCTATCATGTAGTGTCTAAACCTATCATGTAGTATCTAAACCTATCGTGTAGTATCTAAACCTATCATGTAGAATCTAAACCTATCATGTAGAATCTAAACCTATCATGTAGAATCTAAACCTATCATGTAGTATCTAAAGCTATCATGTAGTATCTAAACCTATCATGTAGAATCTAAACCTATCATGTAGAATCTAAACCTATCATGTAGAATCTAAACCTTTCATGTAGTATCTAAACCTATCATGTAGTTTCTAAACCTATCATGTAGTATCTAAACCTATCATGAAGTATCTAAACCTATCATGTAGTATCTAAACCTATCATGTAGTATCTAAACCTATCATGTAGTATCTAAACCTATCATGTAGTATCTAAACCTATCATGTAGTATCTAAACCTATCATGTAGTATCTAAACCTATCATGTAGTATCTAAACCTCTCATGTAGTATCTAAACCTGTCATGTAGTATCTAAACATATCATGTAGTCTCTAAACCTATCATGTAGTGTCTAAACCTATCATGTAGTGTCTAAACAAATCATGTAGTGTCTAAACCTGTCATGTAGTATCTAAACCTGTCATGTAGTATCTAAACCTATCATGTAGTATCTAAACCTATCATGTTGTATCTAAACCTATCATGTAGTATCTAAACCTATCATTTAGTATCTAAACCTATCATGTAGTATCTAAACCTATCATGTAGTGTCTAAAACTATCATGTAGTATCTAAACCTATCATGTAGTATCTAAACCTATCATGTAGTGTCTAAACCTATCATGTAGAATCTAAACCTATCATGTAGAATCTAAACCTATCATGTAGAATCTAAACCTATCATGTAGAATCTAAACCTATCATGTAGTATCTAAACCTATCATGTAGTATCTAAACCTATCATGTAGTATCTAAACCTATCATGGAGTGTCTAAACCTATCATGTAGTGTCTAAACCTATCATGTAGTGTCTAACCCTATCATGTAGTATCTAAATCTGTCATGTAGTATCTAAACCTGTCATGTAGTATCTAAACCTATCATGTAGTGTCTAAACCTATCATGTAGTGTCTAAACCTATCATGTAGTGTCTAAACCTATCATGTAGTGTCTAAACCTATCATGTAGTATCTAAACCTGTCATGTAGTATCTAAACCTATCATGTAGTATCTAAACCTATCATGTAGTATCTAAACCTATCATGTAGTATCTAAACCTATCTTGTAGTGTCTAAACCTATCGTGTAGTATCTAAACCTATCGTGTAGTATCTAAACCTATCGTGTAGAATCTAAACCTATCGTGTAGAATCTAAACCTATCGTGTAGAATCTAAACCTATCGTGTAGTATCTAAAGCTATCGTGTAGTATCTAAACCTATCGTGTAGAATCTAAACCTATCATGTAGAATCTAAACCTATCATGTAGTATCTAAACCTATCATGTAGTATCTAAACCTATCATGTAGTGTCTAAACCTATCATGTAGAGTCTAAACCTATCATGTAGAATCTAAACCTATCATGTAGAATCAAAACCTATCATGTAGAATCTAAACCTATCATGTAGTATCTAAACCTATCATGTAGTATCTAAACCTATCATGTAGTATCTAAACCTATCATGTAGTATCTAAACCTATCATGTAGTGTCTAAACCTATCATGTAGTATCTAAACCTATCGTGTAGTATCTAAACCTATCATGTAGAATCTAAACCTATCATGTAGAATCTAAACCTATCATGTAGAATCTAAACCTATCATGTAGTATCTAAAGCTATCATGTAGTATCTAAACCTATCATGTAGAATCTAAACCTATCATGTAGAATCTAAACCTATCATGTAGAATCTAAACCTTTCATGTAGTATCTAAACCTATCATGTAGTTTCTAAACCTATCATGTAGTATCTAAACCTATCATGAAGTATCTAAACCTATCATGTAGTATCTAAACCTATCATGTAGTATCTAAACCTATCATGTAGTATCTAAACCTATCATGTAGTATCTAAACCTATCATGTAGTATCTAAACCTATCATGTAGTATCTAAACCTATCATGTAGTATCTAAACCTATCATGTAGTGTCTAACCCTATCATGTAGTATCTAAATCTGTCATGTAGTATCTAAACCTGTCATGTAGTATCTAAACCTATCATGTAGTGTCTAAACCTATCATGTAGTGTCTAAACCTATCATGTAGTGTCTAAACCTATCATGTAGTGTCTAAACCTATCATGTAGTATCTAAACCTGTCATGTAGTATCTAAACCTATCATGTAGTATCTAAACCTATCATGTAGTATCTAAACCTATCATGTAGTATCTAAACCTATCTTGTAGTGTCTAAACCTATCGTGTAGTATCTAAAGCTATCGTGTAGTATCTAAACCTATCGTGTAGAATCTAAACCTATCATGTAGAATCTAAACCTATCATGTAGTATCTAAACCTATCATGTAGTATCTAAACCTATCATGTAGTGTCTAAACCTATCATGTAGAGTCTAAACCTATCATGTAGAATCTAAACCTATCATGTAGAATCAAAACCTATCATGTAGAATCTAAACCTATCATGTAGTATCTAAACCTATCATGTAGTATCTAAACCTATCATGTAGTATCTAAACCTATCATGTAGTATCTAAACCTATCATGTAGTGTCTAAACCTATCATGTAGTATCTAAACCTATCGTGTAGTATCTAAACCTATCATGTAGAATCTAAACCTATCATGTAGAATCTAAACCTATCATGTAGAATCTAAACCTATCATGTAGTATCTAAAGCTATCATGTAGTATCTAAACCTATCATGTAGAATCTAAACCTATCATGTAGAATCTAAACCTATCATGTAGAATCTAAACCTTTCATGTAGTATCTAAACCTATCATGTAGTTTCTAAACCTATCATGTAGTATCTAAACCTATCATGAAGTATCTAAACCTATCATGTAGTATCTAAACCTATCATGTAGTATCTAAACCTATCATGTAGTATCTAAACCTATCATGTAGTATCTAAACCTATCATGTAGTATCTAAACCTATCATGTAGTATCTAAACCTATCATGTAGTATCTAAACCTATCATGTAGTATCTAAACCTCTCATGTAGTATCTAAACCTGTCATGTAGTATCTAAACATATCATGTAGTCTCTAAACCTATCATGTAGTGTCTAAACCTATCATGTAGTGTCTAAACAAATCATGTAGTGTCTAAACCTGTCATGTAGTATCTAAACCTGTCATGTAGTATCTAAACCTATCATGTAGTATCTAAACCTATCATGTTGTATCTAAACCTATCATGTAGTATCTAAACCTATCATTTAGTATCTAAACCTATCATGTAGTATCTAAACCTATCATGTAGTGTCTAAAACTATCATGTAGTATCTAAACCTATCATGTAGTATCTAAACCTATCATGTAGTGTCTAAACCTATCATGTAGAATCTAAACCTATCATGTAGAATCTAAACCTATCATGTAGAATCTAAACCTATCATGTAGAATCTAAACCTATCATGTAGTATCTAAACCTATCATGTAGTATCTAAACCTATCATGTAGTATCTAAACCTATCATGGAGTGTCTAAACCTATCATGTAGTGTCTAAACCTATCATGTAGTGTCTAACCCTATCATGTAGTATCTAAATCTGTCATGTAGTATCTAAACCTGTCATGTAGTATCTAAACCTATCATGTAGTGTCTAAACCTATCATGTAGTGTCTAAACCTATCATGTAGTGTCTAAACCTATCATGTAGTGTCTAAACCTATCATGTAGTATCTAAACCTGTCATGTAGTATCTAAACCTGTCATGTAGTATCTAAACCTATCATGTAGTGTCTAAACCTATCATGTAGTGTCTAAACCTATCATGTAGTGTCTAAACCTATCATGTAGTGTCTAAACCTGTCATGTAGTATCTAAACCTATCATGTAGTATCTAAACCTATCATGTAGTATCTAAACCTATCATGTAGTATCTAAACCTATCATGTAGTATCTAAACCTATCATGTAGTATCTAAACCTATCATGTAGTATCTAAACCTATCATGTAGTGTCTAAACCTATCATGTAGTGTCTAAACCTATCGTGTAGTATCTAAACCTATCGTGTAGTATCTAAACCTATCGTGTAGAATCTAAACCTATCGTGTAGAATCTAAACCTATCGTGTAGAATCTAAACCTATCATGTAGTATCTAAAGCTATCATGTAGTATCTAAACCTATCATGTAGAATCTAAACCTATCATGTAGAATCTAAACCTATCATGTAGAATCTAAACCTTTCATGTAGTATCTAAACCTATCATGTAGTTTCTAAACCTATCATGTAGTATCTAAACCTATCATGTAGTATCTAAACCTATCATGTAGTATCCAAACCTATCATGTAGTGTCTAAACCTATCATGTAGGATCTAAACCTATCATGTAGTGTCTAAACCTATCATGTAGTGTCTAAACCTATCATGTAGAATCTAAACCTATCATGTAGAATCTAAACCTATCATGTAGAATCTAAACCTATCATGTAGAATCTAAACCTATCATGTAGTATCTAAACCTATCATGTAGTATCTAAACCTATCATGTAGTATCTAAACCTATCATGTAGTATCTAAACCTATCTTGTAGTGTCTAAACCTATCGTGTAGTATCTAAACCTATCGTGTAGTATCTAAACCTATCGTGTAGAATCTAAACCTATCGTGTAGAATCTAAACCTATCGTGTAGAATCTAAACCTATCGTGTAGTATCTAAAGCTATCGTGTAGTATCTAAACCTATCGTGTAGAATCTAAACCTATCATGTAGAATCTAAACCTATCATGTAGTATCTAAACCTATCATGTAGTATCTAAACCTATCATGTAGTGTCTAAACCTATCATGTAGAGTCTAAACCTATCATGTAGAATCTAAACCTATCATGTAGAATCAAAACCTATCATGTAGAATCTAAACCTATCATGTAGTATCTAAACCTATCATGTAGTATCTAAACCTATCATGTAGTATCTAAACCTATCATGTAGTATCTAAACCTATCATGTAGTGTCTAAACCTATCATGTAGTATCTAAACCTATCGTGTAGTATCTAAACCTATCATGTAGAATCTAAACCTATCATGTAGAATCTAAACCTATCATGTAGAATCTAAACCTATCATGTAGTATCTAAAGCTATCATGTAGTATCTAAACCTATCATGTAGAATCTAAACCTATCATGTAGAATCTAAACCTATCATGTAGAATCTAAACCTTTCATGTAGTATCTAAACCTATCATGTAGTTTCTAAACCTATCATGTAGTATCTAAACCTATCATGAAGTATCTAAACCTATCATGTAGTATCTAAACCTATCATGTAGTATCTAAACCTATCATGTAGTATCTAAACCTATCATGTAGTATCTAAACCTATCATGTAGTATCTAAACCTATCATGTAGTATCTAAACCTATCATGTAGTATCTAAACCTATCATGTAGTATCTAAACCTCTCATGTAGTATCTAAACCTGTCATGTAGTATCTAAACATATCATGTAGTCTCTAAACCTATCATGTAGTGTCTAAACCTATCATGTAGTGTCTAAACAAATCATGTAGTGTCTAAACCTGTCATGTAGTATCTAAACCTGTCATGTAGTATCTAAACCTATCATGTAGTATCTAAACCTATCATGTTGTATCTAAACCTATCATGTAGTATCTAAACCTATCATTTAGTATCTAAACCTATCATGTAGTATCTAAACCTATCATGTAGTGTCTAAAACTATCATGTAGTATCTAAACCTATCATGTAGTATCTAAACCTATCATGTAGTGTCTAAACCTATCATGTAGAATCTAAACCTATCATGTAGAATCTAAACCTATCATGTAGAATCTAAACCTATCATGTAGAATCTAAACCTATCATGTAGTATCTAAACCTATCATGTAGTATCTAAACCTATCATGTAGTATCTAAACCTATCATGTAGTGTCTAAACCTATCATGTAGTGTCTAAACCTATCATGTAGTGTCTAACCCTATCATGTAGTATCTAAATCTGTCATGTAGTATCTAAACCTGTCATGTAGTATCTAAACCTATCATGTAGTGTCTAAACCTATCATGTAGTGTCTAAACCTATCATGTAGTGTCTAAACCTATCATGTAGTGTCTAAACCTGTCATGTAGTATCTAAACCTATCATGTAGTATCTAAACCTATCATGTAGTATCTAAACCTATCATGTAGTATCTAAACCTATCATGTAGTATCTAAACCTATCTTGTAGTGTCTAAACCTATCATGTAGAATCTAAACCTATCATGTAGAATCTAAACCTATCATGTAGAATCAAAACCTATCATGTAGAATCTAAACCTATCATGTAGTATCTAAACCTATCATGTAGTATCTAAACCTATCATGTAGTATCTAAACCTATCATGTAGTGTCTAAACCTATCATGTAGTGTCTAAACCTATCGTGTAGTATCTAAACCTATCGTGTAGTATCTAAACCTATCGTGTAGAATCTAAACCTATCGTGTAGAATCTAAACCTATCGTGTAGAATCTAAACCTATCATGTAGTATCTAAAGCTATCATGTAGTATCTAAACCTATCATGTAGAATCTAAACCTATCATGTAGAATCTAAACCTATCATGTAGAATCTAAACCTTTCATGTAGTATCTAAACCTATCATGTAGTTTCTAAACCTATCATGTAGTATCTAAACCTATCATGTAGTATCTAAACCTATCATGTAGTATCCAAACCTATCATGTAGTGTCTAAACCTATCATGTAGTATCTAAACCTATCATGTAGTGTCTAAACCTATCATGTAGTGTCTAAACCTATCATGTAGAATCTAAACCTATCATGTAGAATCTAAACCTATCATGTAGAATCTAAACCTATCATGTAGAATCTAAACCTATCATGTAGTATCTAAACCTATCATGTAGTATCTAAACCTATCATGTAGTATCTAAACCTATCATGTAGTATCTAAACCTATCTTGTAGTGTCTAAACCTATCGTGTAGTATCTAAACCTATCGTGTAGTATCTAAACCTATCGTGTAGAATCTAAACCTATCGTGTAGAATCTAAACCTATCGTGTAGTATCTAAAGCTATCGTGTAGTATCTAAACCTATCGTGTAGAATCTAAACCTATCATGTAGAATCTAAACCTATCTTGTAGTATCTAAACCTATCATGTAGTATCTAAACCTATCATGTAGTGTCTAAACCTATCATGAATTGTCTAAACCTGTCATGTAGTATCTAAACCTATCATGTAGTATCTAAACCTATCATGTAGTATCTAAACCTATCATGTAGAATCTAAACCTATCGTGTAGAATCTAAACCTATCGTGTAGAATCTAAACCTATCATGTAGTATCTAAACCTATCATGAAGTATCTAAACCTATCATGTAGTATCTAAACCTATCATGTAGTATCTAAACCTATCATGTAGTATCTAAACCTATCATGTAGTATCTAAACCTATCATGTAGTATCTAAACCTATCATGTAGTATCTAAACCTATCATGTAGTATCTAAACCTATCATGTAGTATCTAAACCTCTCATGTAGTATCTAAACCTGTCATGTAGTATCTAAACATATCATGTAGTCTCTAAACCTATCATGTAGTGTCTAAACCTATCATGTAGTGTCTAAACAAATCATGTAGTGTCTAAACCTGTCATGTAGTATCTAAACCTGTCATGTAGTATCTAAACCTATCATGTAGTATCTAAACCTATCATGTTGTATCTAAACCTATCATGTAGTATCTAAACCTATCATTTAGTATCTAAACCTATCATGTAGTATCTAAACCTATCGTGTAGAATCTAAACCTATCGTGTAGAATCTAAACCTATCGTGTAGAATCTAAACCTATCATGTAGTATCTAAAGCTATCATGTAGTATCTAAACCTATCATGTAGAATCTAAACCTATCATGTAGAATCTAAACCTATCATGTAGAATCTAAACCTTTCATGTAGTATCTAAACCTATCATGTAGTTTCTAAACCTATCATGTAGTATCTAAACCTATCATGTAGTATCTAAACCTATCATGTAGTATCCAAACCTATCATGTAGTGTCTAAACCTATCATGTAGTATCTAAACCTATCATGTAGTGTCTAAACCTATCATGTAGTGTCTAAACCTATCATGTAGAATCTAAACCTATCATGTAGAATCTAAACCTATCATGTAGAATCTAAACCTATCATGTAGAATCTAAACCTATCATGTAGTATCTAAACCTATCATGTAGTATCTAAACCTATCATGTAGTATCTAAACCTATCATGTAGTATCTAAACCTATCTTGTAGTGTCTAAACCTATCGTGTAGTATCTAAACCTATCGTGTAGTATCTAAACCTATCGTGTAGAATCTAAACCTATCGTGTAGAATCTAAACCTATCGTGTAGTATCTAAAGCTATCGTGTAGTATCTAAACCTATCGTGTAGAATCTAAACCTATCATGTAGAATCTAAAACTATCATGTAGTATCTAAACCTATCATGTAGTGTCTAAACCTATCATGTAGTGTCTAAACAAATCATGTAGTGTCTAAACCTGTCATGTAGTATCTAAACCTGTCATGTAGTATCTAAACCTATCATGTAGTATCTAAACCTATCATGTTGTATCTAAACCTATCATGTAGTATCTAAACCTATCATTTAGTATCTAAACCTATCATGTAGTATCTAAACCTATCATGTAGTGTCTAAAACTATCATGTAGTATCTAAACCTATCATGTAGTATCTAAACCTATCATGTAGTGTCTAAACCTATCATGTAGAATCTAAACCTATCATGTAGAATCTAAACCTATCATGTAGAATCTAAACCTATCATGTAGAATCTAAACCTATCATGTAGTATCTAAACCTATCATGTAGTATCTAAACCTATCATGTAGTATCTAAACCTATCATGTAGTGTCTAAACCTATCATGTAGTGTCTAAACCTATCATGTAGTGTCTAACCCTATCATGTAGTATCTAAATCTGTCATGTAGTATCTAAACCTGTCATGTAGTATCTAAACCTATCATGTAGTGTCTAAACCTATCATGTAGTGTCTAAACCTATCATGTAGTGTCTAAACCTATCATGTAGTGTCTAAACCTATCATGTAGTGTCTAAACCTATCATGTAGTGTCTAAACCTGTCATGTAGTATCTAAACCTATCATGTAGTATCTAAACCTATCATGTAGTATCTAAACCTATCATGTAGTATCTAAACCTATCATGTAGTATCTAAACCTATCTTGTAGTGTCTAAACCTATCATGTAGAATCTAAACCTATCATGTAGAATCTAAACCTATCATGTAGAATCAAAACCTATCATGTAGAATCTAAACCTATCATGTAGTATCTAAACCTATCATGTAGTATCTAAACCTATCATGTAGTATCTAAACCTATCATGTAGTGTCTAAACCTATCGTGTAGTATCTAAACCTATCGTGTAGTATCTAAACCTATCGTGTAGAATCTAAACCTATCG
Organism: Salvelinus fontinalis; assembly: GCF_029448725.1. Taxonomy (NCBI): domain Eukaryota; kingdom Metazoa; phylum Chordata; class Actinopteri; order Salmoniformes; family Salmonidae; genus Salvelinus; species Salvelinus fontinalis. The sequence continues at coordinate 722,735 of NW_026600235.1, forward strand.
TGTAGAATCTAAACCTATCGTGTAGAATCTAAACCTATCATGTAGTATCTAAAGCTATCATGTAGTATCTAAACCTATCATGTAGAATCTAAACCTATCATGTAGAATCTAAACCTATCATGTAGAATCTAAACCTTTCATGTAGTATCTAAACCTATCATGTAGTTTCTAAACCTATCATGTAGTATCTAAACCTATCATGTAGTATCTAAACCTATCATGTAGTATCCAAACCTATCATGTAGTGTCTAAACCTATCATGTAGTATCTAAACCTATCATGTAGTGTCTAAACCTATCATGTAGTGTCTAAACCTATCATGTAGAATCTAAACCTATCATGTAGAATCTAAACCTATCATGTAGAATCTAAACCTATCATGTAGAATCTAAACCTATCATGTAGTATCTAAACCTATCATGTAGTATCTAAACCTATCATGTAGTATCTAAACCTATCATGTAGTATCTAAACCTATCTTGTAGTGTCTAAACCTATCGTGTAGTATCTAAACCTATCGTGTAGTATCTAAACCTATCGTGTAGAATCTAAACCTATCGTGTAGAATCTAAACCTATCGTGTAGTATCTAAAGCTATCGTGTAGTATCTAAACCTATCGTGTAGAATCTAAACCTATCATGTAGAATCTAAACCTATCATGTAGTATCTAAACCTATCATGTAGTATCTAAACCTATCATGTAGTGTCTAAACCTATCATGTATTGTCTAAACCTGTCATGTAGTATCTAAACCTATCATGTAGTATCTAAACCTATCATGTAGTATCTAAACCTATCATGTAGAATCTAAACCTATCGTGTAGAATCTAAACCTATCGTGTAGAATCTAAACCTATCATGTAGTATCTAAAGCTATCATGTAGTATCTAAACCTATCATGTAGAATCTAAACCTATCATGTAGAATCTAAACCTATCGTGTAGAATCTAAACCTTTCATGTAGTATCTAAACCTATCATGTAGTTTCTAAACCTATCATGTAGTATCTAAACCTATCATGTAGTATCTAAACCTATCATGTAGTATCCAAACCTATCATGTAGTGTCTAAACCTATCATGTAGTATCTAAACCTATCATGTAGTGTCTAAACCTATCATGTAGTGTCTAAACCTATCATGTAGAATCTAAACCTATCGTGTAGAATCTAAACCTATCATGTAGAATCTAAACCTATCATGTAGAATCTAAACCTATCATGTAGTATCTAAACCTATCATGTAGTATCTAAACCTATCATGTAGTATCTAAACCTATCATGTAGTATCTAAACCTATCTTGTAGTGTCTAAACCTATCGTGTAGTATCTAAACCTATCGTGTAGTATCTAAACCTATCGTGTAGAATCTAAACCTATCGTGTAGAATCTAAACCTATCGTGTAGTATCTAAAGCTATCGTGTAGTATCTAAACCTATCGTGTAGAATCTAAACCTATCATGTAGAATCTAAACCTATCATGTAGTATCTAAACCTATCATGTAGTATCTAAACCTATCATGTAGTGTCTAAACCTATCATGTATTGTCTAAACCTGTCATGTAGTATCTAAACCTGTCATGTAGTATCTAAACCTGTCATGTAGTATCTAAACATATCATGTAGTGTCTATACATATCATGTAGTGTCTAAACCTATCATGTAGTGTCTAAACCTGTCATGTAGTATCTAAACCTATCATGTAGTGTCTAAACCTATCATGTATTGTCTAAACCTGTCATGTAGTATCTAAACCTGTCATGTAGTATCTAAACCTGTCATGTAGTATCTAAACATATCATGTAGTGTCTATACATATCATGTAGTGTCTAAACCTATCATGTAGTGTCTAAACCTGTCATGTAGTATCTAAACCTATCATGTAGTATCTAAACCTAACATGTAGTATCTAAACCTATCAAGTAGTATCTAAACCTATCATTTAGTATCTAAACCTATCATGTAGTATCTAAACCTATCATGTAGTGTCTAAAACTATCATGTAGTATCTAAACCTATCATGTAGTATCTAAACCTATCATGTAGTGTCTAAACCTATCATGTAGAGTCTAAACCTATCATGTAGAATCTAAACCTATCATGTAGAATCTAAACCTATCATGTAGAATCTAAACCTATCATGTAGAATCTAAACCTATCATGTAGTATCTAAACCTATCATGTAGTATCTAAACCTATCATGTAGTATCTAAACCTATCATGTAGTATCTAAACCTATCATGTAGTATCTAAACCTATCATGTAGAATCTAAACCTATCATGTAGAATCTAAACCTATCATGTAGTATCTAAACCTATCATGTAGTATCTAAACCTATCATGTAGAATCTAAACCTATCATGTAGAATCTAAACCTATCATGTAGAATCTAAACCTATCGTGTAGAATCTAAACCTATCGTGTAGAATCTAAACCTATCGTGTAGTATCTAAACCTATCGTGTAGTATCTAAACCTATCGTGTAGTATCTAAACCTATCGTGTAGTATCTAAACCTATCGTGTAGAATCTAAACCTATCATGTAGAATCTAAACCTATCATGTAGTATCTAAACCTATCATGTAGTATCTAAACCTATCATGTAGAATCTAAACCTATCATGTAGAATCTAAACCTATCATGTAGAATCTAAACCTATCGTGTAGAATCTAAACCTATCGTGTAGAATCTAAACCTATCGTGTAGTATCTAAACCTATCGTGTAGTATCTAAACCTATCGTGTAGTATCTAAACCAATCGTGTAGTATCTAAACCAATCGTGTAGTGTCTAAACCTATCGTGTAGTATCTAAACCTATCATGTAGTATCTAAACCTATCATGTAGAATCTAAACCTATCATGTAGAATCTAAACCTATCATGTAGTATCTAAACCTATCATGTAGTACCTAAACCTATCATGTAGTACCTAAACCTATCATGTACTATCTAAACCTATCATGTAGTATCTAAACCTATCATGTAGTATCTAAACCTATCATGTAGTATCTAAACCTATCATGTAGTTTCTAAACCTATCATGTAGTATCTAAACCTATCATGTAGTATCTAAACCTATCATGTAGTATCTAAACCTATCATGTAGTATCTAAACCTATCATGTAGTATCTAAACCTGTCATGTAGTATCTAAACCTGTCATGTAGTATCTAAACCTGTCATGTAGTATCTAAACCTATCATGTAGTGTCTAAACCTATCATGTAGTGTCTAAACCTATCATGTAGTGTCTAAACCTATCATGTAGTGTCTAAACCTGTCATGTAGTATCTAAACCTATCATGTAGTATCTAAACCTATCATGTAGTATCTAAACCTATCATGTAGTATCTAAACCTATCATGTAGTATCTAAACCTATCTTGTAGTGTCTAAACCTATCATGTAGAATCTAAACCTATCATGTAGAATCTAAACCTATCATGTAGAATCAAAACCTATCATGTAGAATCTAAACCTATCATGTAGTATCTAAACCTATCATGTAGTATCTAAACCTATCATGTAGTATCTAAACCTATCATGTAGTGTCTAACCTATCATGTAGTGTCTAAACCTATCGTGTAGTATCTAAACCTATCGTGTAGTATCTAAACCTATCGTGTAGAATCTAAACCTATCGTGTAGAATCTAAACCTATCGTGTAGAATCTAAACCTATCGTGTAGTATCTAAAGCTATCATGTAGTATCTAAACCTATCATGTAGAATCTAAACCTATCATGTAGAATCTAAACCTATGATGTAGAATCTAAACCTTTCATGTAGTATCTAAACCTATCATGTAGTTTCTAAACCTATCATGTAGTATCTAAACCTATCATGTAGTATCTAAACCTATCATGTAGTATCTAAACCTATCATGTAGTATCTAAACCTATCATGTAGTATCTAAACCTATCGTGTAGTATCTAAACCTATCGTGTAGTATCTAAACCTATCGTGTAGAATCTAAACCTATCGTGTAGAATCTAAACCTATCGTGTAGAATCTAAACCTATCGTGTAGTATCTAAAGCTATCATGTAGTATCTAAACCTATCATGTAGAATCTAAACCTATCATGTAGAATCTAAACCTATCATGTAGAATCTAAACCTTTCATGTAGTATCTAAACCTATCATGTAGTTTCTAAACCTATCATGTAGTATCTAAACCTATCATGAAGTATCTAAACCTATCATGTAGTATCTAAACCTATCATGTAGTATCTAAACCTATCATGTAGTATCTAAACCTATCATGTAGTATCTAAACCTCTCATGTAGTATCTAAACCTATCATGTAGTATCTAAACCTATCATGTAGTATCTAAACCTATCATGTAGTATCTAAACCTATCATGTAGTATCTAAACCTATCATGTAGTATCTAAAGCTCTCATGTAGTATCTAAACCTGTCATGTAGTCTCTAAACATATCATGTAGTCTCTAAACCTATCATGTAGTGTCTAAACCTATCATGTAGTGTCTAAACCTATCATGTAGTGTCTAAACCTGTCATGTAGTATCTAAACCTGTCATGTAGTATCTAAACATTTCATGTAGTCTCTAAACCTATCATGTAGTGTCTAAACCTATCATGTAGTGTCTAAACCTATCATGTAGTGTCTAAACCTGTCATGTAGTATCTAAACCTATCATGTAGTATCTAAACCTATCATGTAGTATCTAAACCTATCATGTAGTATCTAAAACTATCATGTAGTATCTAAACCTATCATGTAGTATCTAAACCTATCATGTAGTGTCTAAACCTGTCATGTAGAGTCTAAACCTATCATGTAGAATCTAAACCTATCATGTAGAATCTAAACCTATCATGTAGTATCTAAACCTATCATGTAGTATCTAAACCTATCATGTAGTATCTAAACCTATCATGTAGTATCTAAACCTATCATGTAGAATCTAAACCTATCATGTAGAATCTAAACCTATCATGTAGTATCTAAACCTATCATGTAGTATCTAAACCTATCATGTAGAATCTAAACCTATCATGTAGAATCTAAACCTATCATGTAGAATCTAAACCTATCATGTAGAATCTAAACCTATCGTGTAGAATCCAAACCTATCGTGTAGTATCTAAACCTATCGTGTAGTATCTAAACCTATCGTGTAGTATCTAAACCTATCGTGTAGTGTCTAAACCTATCGTGTAGTATCTAAACCTATCGTGTAGTATCTAAACCTATCATGTAGAATCTAAACCTATCATGTAGAATCTAAACCTATCATGTAGTATCTAAACCTATCATGTAGTACCTAAACCTATCATGTACTATCTAAACCTATCATGTAGTATCTAAACCTATCATGTAGTATCTAAACCTATCATGTAGTATCTAAACCTATCATGTAGTTTCTAAACCTATCATGTAGTATCTAAACCTATCATGTAGTATCTAAACATATCATGTAGTATCTAAACCTATCATGTAGTATCTAAACCTGTCATGTAGTATCTAAACCTGTCATGTAGTATCTAAACATATCATGTAGTGTCTATACCTATCATGTAGTGTCTAAACCTATCATGTAGTGTCTAAACCTGTCATGTAGTATCTAAACCTATCATGTAGTATCTAAACCTAACATGTAGTATCTAAACCTATCAAGTAGTATCTAAACCTATCATTTAGTATCTAAACCTATCATGTAGTATCTAAACCTATCATGTAGTGTCTAAAACTATCATGTAGTATCTAAACCTATCATGTAGTATCTAAACCTATCATGTAGTGTCTAAACCTATCATGTAGAGTCTAAACCTATCATGTAGAATCTAAACCTATCATGTAGAATCTAAACCTATCATGTAGAATCTAAACCTATCATGTAGAATCTAAACCTATCATGTAGTATCTAAACCTATCATGTAGTATCTAAACCTATCATGTAGTATCTAAACCTATCATGTAGTATCTAAACCTATCATGTAGTATCTAAACCTATCATGTAGTATCTAAACCTATCATGTAGTATCTAAACCTATCATGTAGAATCTAAACCTATCATGTAGAATCTAAACCTATCATGTAGTATCTAAACCTATCATGTAGTATCTAAACCTATCATGTAGAATCTAAACCTATCATGTAGAATCTAAACCTATCATGTAGAATCTAAACCTATCGTGTAGAATCTAAACCTATCGTGTAGAATCTAAACCTATCGTGTAGTATCTAAACCTATCGTGTAGTATCTAAACCTATCGTGTAGTATCTAAACCTATCGTGTAGTATCTAAACCTATCGTGTAGAATCTAAACCTATCATGTAGAATCTAAACCTATCATGTAGTATCTAAACCTATCATGTAGTATCTAAACCTATCATGTAGAATCTAAACCTATCATGTAGAATCTAAACCTATCATGTAGAATCTAAACCTATCGTGTAGAATCTAAACCTATCGTGTAGAATCTAAACCTATCGTGTAGTATCTAAACCTATCGTGTAGTATCTAAACCTATCGTGTAGTATCTAAACCAATCGTGTAGTATCTAAACCAATCGTGTAGTGTCTAAACCTATCGTGTAGTATCTAAACCTATCATGTAGTATCTAAACCTATCATGTAGAATCTAAACCTATCATGTAGAATCTAAACCTATCATGTAGTACCTAAACCTATCATGTAGTACCTAAACCTATCATGTACTATCTAAACCTATCATGTAGTATCTAAACCTATCATGTAGTATCTAAACCTATCATGTAGTATCTAAACCTATCGTGTAGTTTCTAAACCTATCATGTAGTATCTAAACCTATCATGTAGTATCTAAACCTATCATGTAGTATCTAAACCTATCATGTAGTATCTAAACCTATCATGTAGTATCTAAACCTGTCATGTAGTATCTAAACCTGTCATGTAGTATCTAAACCTGTCATGTAGTATCTAAACCTATCATGTAGTGTCTAAACCTATCATGTAGTGTCTAAACCTATCATGTAGTGTCTAAACCTATCATGTAGTGTCTAAACCTGTCATGTAGTATCTAAACCTATGATGTAGAATCTAAACCTTTCATGTAGTATCTAAACCTATCATGTAGTTTCTAAACCTATCATGTAGTATCTAAACCTATCATGAAGTATCTAAACCTATCATGTAGTATCTAAACCTATCATGTAGTATCTAAACCTATCATGTAGTATCTAAACCTATCATGTAGTATCTAAACCTATCATGTAGTATCTAAACCTATCATGTAGTATCTAAACCTATCATGTAGTATCTAAACCTATCATGTAGTATCTAAACCTATCATGTAGTATCTAAACCTATCATGTAGTATCTAAACCTATCATGTAGTATCTAAAGCTCTCATGTAGTATCTAAACCTGTCATGTAGTCTCTAAACATATCATGTAGTCTCTAAACCTATCATGTAGTGTCTAAACCTATCATGTAGTGTCTAAACCTATCATGTAGTGTCTAAACCTGTCATGTAGTATCTAAACCTGTCATGTAGTATCTAAACATTTCATGTAGTCTCTAAACCTATCATGTAGTGTCTAAACCTATCATGTAGTGTCTAAACCTATCATGTAGTGTCTAAACCTGTCATGTAGTATCTAAACCTATCATGTAGTATCTAAACCTATCATGTAGTATCTAAACCTATCATGTAGTATCTAAACCTATCATGTAGTATCTAAACCTATCATGTAGTATCTAAACCTATCATGTAGTATCTAAACCTATCATGTAGTATCTAAACCTATCATGTAGTATCTAAACCTATCATGTAGTATCTAAACCTATCATGTAGTATCTAAACCTGTCATGTAGTATCTAAACCTGTCATGTAGTATCTAAACCTGTCATGTAGTATCTAAACATATCATGTAGTGTCTATACCTATCATGTAGTGTCTAAACCTATCATGTAGTGTCTAAACCTATCATGTAGTGTCTAAACCTGTCATGTAGTATCTAAACCTATCATGTAGTATCTAAACCTAACATGTAGTATCTAAACCTATCATGTAGTATCTAAACCTATCAAGTAGTATCTAAACCTATCATTTAGTATCTAAACCTATCATGTAGTATCTAAACCTATCATGTAGTGTCTAAAACTATCATGTAGTATCTAAACCTATCATGTAGTATCTAAACCTATCATGTAGTGTCTAAACCTGTCATGTAGAGTCTAAACCTATCATGTAGAATCTAAACCTATCATGTAGAATCTAAACCTATCATGTAGTATCTAAACCTATCATGTAGTATCTAAACCTATCATGTAGTATCTAAACCTATCATGTAGTATCTAAACCTATCATGTAGAATCTAAACCTATCATGTAGAATCTAAACCTATCATGTAGTATCTAAACCTATCATGTAGTATCTAAACCTATCATGTAGAATCTAAACCTATCATGTAGAATCTAAACCTATCATGTAGAATCTAAACCTATCATGTAGAATCTAAACCTATCGTGTAGAATCCAAACCTATCGTGTAGTATCTAAACCTATCGTGTAGTATCTAAACCTATCGTGTAGTATCTAAACCTATCGTGTAGTGTCTAAACCTATCGTGTAGTATCTAAACCTATCGTGTAGTATCTAAACCTATCATGTAGAATCTAAACCTATCATGTAGAATCTAAACCTATCATGTAGTATCTAAACCTATCATGTAGTACCTAAACCTATCATGTACTATCTAAACCTATCATGTAGTATCTAAACCTATCATGTAGTATCTAAACCTATCATGTAGTATCTAAACCTATCATGTAGTTTCTAAACCTATCATGTAGTATCTAAACCTAACATGTAGTATCTAAACCTATCAAGTAGTATCTAAACCTATCATTTAGTATCTAAACCTATCATGTAGTATCTAAACCTATCATGTAGTGTCTAAAACTATCATGTAGTATCTAAACCTATCATGTAGTATCTAAACCTATCATGTAGTGTCTAAACCTATCATGTAGAGTCTAAACCTATCATGTAGAATCTAAACCTATCATGTAGAATCTAAACCTATCATGTAGAATCTAAACCTATCATGTAGAATCTAAACCTATCATGTAGTATCTAAACCTATCATGTAGTATCTAAACCTATCATGTAGTATCTAAACCTATCATGTAGTATCTAAACCTATCATGTAGTATCTAAACCTATCATGTAGTATCTAAACCTATCATGTAGTATCTAAACCTATCATGTAGAATCTAAACCTATCATGTAGAATCTAAACCTATCATGTAGTATCTAAACCTATCATGTAGTATCTAAACCTATCATGTAGAATCTAAACCTATCATGTAGAATCTAAACCTATCATGTAGAATCTAAACCTATCGTGTAGAATCTAAACCTATCGTGTAGAATCTAAACCTATCGTGTAGTATCTAAACCTATCGTGTAGTATCTAAACCTATCGTGTAGTATCTAAACCTATCGTGTAGTATCTAAACCAATCGTGTAGTGTCTAAACCTATCGTGTAGTATCTAAACCTATCATGTAGTATCTAAACCTATCATGTGGAATCTAAACCTATCATGTAGAATCTAAACCTATCATGTAGTACCTAAACCTATCATGTAGTACCTAAACCTATCATGTACTATCTAAACCTATCATGTAGTATCTAAACCTATCATGTAGTATCTAAACCTATCATGTAGTATCTAAACCTATCATGTAGTTTCTAAACCTATCATGTAGTATCTAAACCTATCATGTAGTATCTAAACCTATCATGTAGTATCTAAACCTATCATGTAGTATCTAAACCTATCATGTAGTATCTAAACCTGTCATGTAGTATCTAAACCTGTCATGTAGTATCTAAACCTGTCATGTAGTATCTAAACCTATCATGTAGTGTCTAAACCTATCATGTAGTGTCTAAACCTATCATGTAGTGTCTAAACCTATCATGTAGTGTCTAAACCTGTCATGTAGTATCTAAACCTATGATGTAGAATCTAAACCTTTCATGTAGTATCTAAACCTATCATGTAGTTTCTAAACCTATCATGTAGTATCTAAACCTATCATGAAGTATCTAAACCTATCATGTAGTATCTAAACCTATCATGTAGTATCTAAACCTATCATGTAGTATCTAAACCTATCATGTAGTATCTAAACCTATCATGTAGTATCTAAACCTATCATGTAGTATCTAAACCTATCATGTAGTATCTAAACCTATCATGTAGTATCTAAACCTATCATGTAGTATCTAAACCTATCATGTAGTATCTAAACCTATCATGTAGTATCTAAAGCTCTCATGTAGTATCTAAACCTGTCATGTAGTCTCTAAACATATCATGTAGTCTCTAAACCTATCATGTAGTGTCTAAACCTATCATGTAGTGTCTAAACCTATCATGTAGTGTCTAAACCTGTCATGTAGTATCTAAACCTGTCATGTAGTATCTAAACATTTCATGTAGTCTCTAAACCTATCATGTAGTGTCTAAACCTATCATGTAGTGTCTAAACCTATCATGTAGTGTCTAAACCTGTCATGTAGTATCTAAACCTATCATGTAGTATCTAAACCTATCATGTAGTATCTAAACCTATCATGTAGTATCTAAACCTATCATGTAGTATCTAAACCTATCATGTAGTATCTAAACCTATCATGTAGTATCTAAACCTATCATGTAGTATCTAAACCTATCATGTAGTATCTAAACCTATCATGTAGTATCTAAACCTATCATGTAGTATCTAAACCTATCATGTAGTATCTAAACCTATCATGTAGTATCTAAACATATCATGTAGTATCTAAACCTATCATGTAGTATCTAAACCTGTCATGTAGTATCTAAACCTGTCATGTAGTATCTAAACATATCATGTAGTGTCTATACCTATCATGTAGTGTCTAAACCTATCATGTAGTGTCTAAACCTATCATGTAGTGTCTAAACCTGTCATGTAGTATCTAAACCTATCATGTAGTATCTAAACCTAACATGTAGTATCTAAACCTATCATGTAGTATCTAAACCTATCAAGTAGTATCTAAACCTATCATTTAGTATCTAAACCTATCATGTAGTATCTAAACCTATCATGTAGTGTCTAAAACTATCATGTAGTATCTAAACCTATCATGTAGTATCTAAACCTATCATGTAGTGTCTAAACCTGTCATGTAGAGTCTAAACCTATCATGTAGAATCTAAACCTATCATGTAGAATCTAAACCTATCATGTAGTATCTAAACCTATCATGTAGTATCTAAACCTATCATGTAGTATCTAAACCTATCATGTAGTATCTAAACCTATCATGTAGAATCTAAACCTATCATGTAGAATCTAAACCTATCATGTAGTATCTAAACCTATCATGTAGTATCTAAACCTATCATGTAGTATCTAAACCTATCATGTAGTATCTAAACCTATCATGTAGTATCTAAACCTATCATGTAGTATCTAAACCTATCATGTAGTATCTAAACCTATCATGTAGTATCTAAACCTATCATGTAGTATCTAAACATATCATGTAGTATCTAAACCTATCATGTAGTATCTAAACCTGTCATGTAGTATCTAAACCTGTCATGTAGTATCTAAACATATCATGTAGTGTCTATACCTATCATGTAGTGTCTAAACCTATCATGTAGTGTCTAAACCTATCATGTAGTGTCTAAACCTGTCATGTAGTATCTAAACCTATCATGTAGTATCTAAACCTAACATGTAGTATCTAAACCTATCATGTAGTATCTAAACCTATCAAGTAGTATCTAAACCTATCATTTAGTATCTAAACCTATCATGTAGTATCTAAACCTATCATGTAGTGTCTAAAACTATCATGTAGTATCTAAACCTATCATGTAGTATCTAAACCTATCATGTAGTGTCTAAACCTGTCATGTAGAGTCTAAACCTATCATGTAGAATCTAAACCTATCATGTAGAATCTAAACCTATCATGTAGTATCTAAACCTATCATGTAGTATCTAAACCTATCATGTAGTATCTAAACCTATCATGTAGTATCTAAACCTATCATGTAGAATCTAAACCTATCATGTAGAATCTAAACCTATCATGTAGTATCTAAACCTATCATGTAGTATCTAAACCTATCATGTAGAATCTAAACATATCATGTAGAATCTAAACCTATCATGTAGAATCTAAACCTATCATGTAGAATCTAAACCTATCGTGTAGAATCTAAACCTATCGTGTAGAATCCAAACCTATCGTGTAGTATCTAAACCTATCGTGTAGTATCTAAACCTATCGTGTAGTATCTAAACCTATCGTGTAGTGTCTAAACCTATCGTGTAGTATCTAAACCTATCGTGTAGTATCTAAACCTATCATGTAGAATCTAAACCTATCATGTAGAATCTAAACCTATCATGTAGTATCTAAACCTATCATGTAGTACCTAAACCTATCATGTACTATCTAAACCTATCATGTAGTATCTAAACCTATCATGTAGTATCTAAACCTATCGTGTAGTATCTAAACCTATCATGTAGTTTCTAAACCTATCATGTAGTATCTAAACCTATCATGTAGTATCTAAACATATCATGTAGTATCTAAACCTATCATGTAGTATCTAAACCTGTCATGTAGTATCTAAACCTGTCATGTAGTATCTAAACATATCATGTAGTGTCTATACCTATCATGTAGTGTCTAAACCTATCATGTAGTGTCTAAACCTGTCATGTAGTATCTAAACCTATCATGTAGTATCTAAACCTAACATGTAGTATCTAAACCTATCAAGTAGTATCTAAACCTATCATTTAGTATCTAAACCTATCATGTAGTATCTAAACCTATCATGTAGTGTCTAAAACTATCATGTAGTATCTAAACCTATCATGTAGTATCTAAACCTATCATGTAGTGTCTAAACCTATCATGTAGAGTCTAAACCTATCATGTAGAATCTAAACCTATCATGTAGAATCTAAACCTATCATGTAGAATCTAAACCTATCATGTAGAATCTAAACCTATCATGTAGTATCTAAACCTATCATGTAGTATCTAAACCTATCATGTAGTATCTAAACCTATCATGTAGTATCTAAACCTATCATGTAGTATCTAAACCTATCATGTAGTGTCTAAACCTATCATGTAGTATCTAAACCTATCATGTAGTATCTAAACCTATCATGTAGAATCTAAACTTATCATGTAGAATCTAAACCTATCATGTAGTATCTAAACCTATCATGTAGTATCTAAACATATCATGTAGAATCTAAACCTATCATGTAGAATCTAAACCTATCATGTAGAATCTAAACCTATCGTGTAGAATCTAAACCTATCGTGTAGAATCTAAACCTATCGTGTAGTATCTAAACCTATCGTGTAGTATCTAAACCTATCGTGTAGTATCTAAACCTATCGTGTAGTATCTAAACCTATCGTGTAGAATCTAAACCTATCATGTAGAATCTAAACCTATCATGTAGTATCTAAACCTATCATGTAGTATCTAAACCTATCATGTAGAATCTAAACCTATCATGTAGAATCTAAACCTATCATGTAGAATCTAAACCTATCGTGTAGAATCTAAACCTATCGTGTAGAATCTAAACCTATCGTGTAGTATCTAAACCTATCGTGTAGTATCTAAACCTATCGTGTAGTATCTAAACCAATCGTGTAGTATCTAAACCAATCGTGTAGTGTCTAAACCTATCGTGTAGTATCTAAACCTATCATGTAGTATCTAAACCTATCATGTAGAATCTAAACCTATCATGTAGAATCTAAACATATCATGTAGTATCTAAACCTATCATGTAGTACCTAAACCTATCATGTAGTACCTAAACCTATCATGTACTATCTAAACCTATCATGTAGTATCTAAACCTATCATGTAGTATCTAAACCTATCATGTAGTATCTAAACCTATCATGTAGTTTCTAAACCTATCATGTAGTATCTAAACCTATCATGTAGTATCTAAACCTATCATGTAGTATCTAAACCTATCATGTAGTATCTAAACCTATCATGTAGTATCTAAACCTGTCATGTAGTATCTAAACCTGTCATGTAGTATCTAAACCTGTCATGTAGTATCTAAACCTATCATGTAGTGTCTAAACCTATCATGTAGTGTCTAAACCTATCATGTAGTGTCTAAACCTATCATGTAGTGTCTAAACCTGTCATGTAGTATCTAAACCTATCATGTAGTATCTAAACCTATCATGTAGTATCTAAACCTATCATGTAGTATCTAAACCTATCATGTAGTATCTAAACCTATCTTGTAGTGTCTAAACCTATCATGTAGAATCTAAACCTATCATGTAGAATCTAAACCTATCATGTAGAATCAAAACCTATCATGTAGAATCTAAACCTATCATGTAGTATCTAAACCTATCATGTAGTATCTAAACCTATCATGTAGTATCTAAACCTATCATGTAGTGTCTAACCTATCATGTAGTGTCTAAACCTATCGTGTAGTATCTAAACCTATCGTGTAGTATCTAAACCTATCGTGTAGAATCTAAACCTATCGTGTAGAATCTAAACCTATCGTGTAGAATCTAAACCTATCGTGTAGTATCTAAAGCTATCATGTAGTATCTAAACCTATCATGTAGAATCTAAACCTATCATGTAGAATCTAAACCTATGATGTAGAATCTAAACCTTTCATGTAGTATCTAAACCTATCATGTAGTTTCTAAACCTATCATGTAGTATCTAAACCTATCATGAAGTATCTAAACCTATCATGTAGTATCTAAACCTATCATGTAGTATCTAAACCTATCATGTAGTATCTAAACCTATCATGTAGTATCTAAACCTATCATGTAGTATCTAAACCTATCATGTAGTATCTAAACCTACCATGTAGTATCTAAAGCTCTCATGTAGTATCTAAACCTGTCATGTAGTCTCTAAACATATCATGTAGTCTCTAAACCTATCATGTAGTGTCTAAACCTATCATGTAGTGTCTAAACCTATCATGTAGTGTCTAAACCTGTCATGTAGTATCTAAACCTGTCATGTAGTATCTAAACATTTCATGTAGTCTCTAAACCTATCATGTAGTGTCTAAACCTATCATGTAGTGTCTAAACCTATCATGTAGTGTCTAAACCTGTCATGTAGTATCTAAACCTATCATGTAGTATCTAAACCTATCATGTAGTATCTAAACCTATCATGTAGTATCTAAACCTATCATGTAGTATCTAAACCTATCATGTAGTATCTAAACCTATCATGTAGTATCTAAACCTGTCATGTAGTATCTAAACCTGTCATGTAGTATCTAAACATATCATGTAGTGTCTAAACCTATCATGTAGTGTCTAAACCTATCATGTAGTGTCTAAACCTATCATGTATTGTCTAAACCTGTCATGTAGTATCTAAACCTATCATGTAGTATCTAAACCTATCATGTAGTATCTAAACCTATCATGTAGTATCTAAACCTATCATGTAGTATCTAAACCTATCATTTAGTATCTAACCCTATCATTTAGTATCTAAACCTATCATGTAGTATCTAAACCTATCATGTAGTGTCTAAAACTATCATGTAGTATCTAAACCTATCATGTAGTATCTAAACCTATCATGTAGTGTCTAAACCTATCATGTAGAATCTAAACCTATCATGTAGAATCTAAACCTATCATGTAGAATCTAAACCTATCATGTAGAATCTAAACCTATCATGTAGTATCTAAACCTATCATGTAGTATCTAAACCTATCATGTAGTATCTAAACCTATCATGTAGTGTCTAAACCTATCATGTAGTGTCTAAACCTATCATGTAGTGTCTAAACCTATCATGTAGTATCTAAACCTGTCATGTAGTATCTAAACCTGTCATGTAGTATCTAAACCTATCATGTAGTGTCTAAACCTATCATGTAGTGTCTAAACCTATCATGTAGTGTCTAAACCTATCATGTAGTGTCTAAACCTGTCATGTAGTATCTAAACCTATCATGTAGTATCTAAACCTATCATGTAGTATCTAAACCTATCATGTAGTATCTAAACCTATCATGTAGTATCTAAACCTATCTTGTAGTGTCTAAACCTATCATGTAGAATCTAAACCTATCATGTAGTGTCTAAACCTATCATGTAGTGTCTAAACCTGTCATGTAGTATCTAAACCTGTCATGTAGTATCTAAACATTTCATGTAGTCTCTAAACCTATCATGTAGTGTCTAAACCTATCATGTAGTGTCTAAACCTATCATGTAGTGTCTAAACCTGTCATGTAGTATCTAAACCTATCATGTAGTATCTAAACCTATCATGTAGTATCTAAACCTATCATGTAGTATCTAAACCTATCATGTAGTATCTAAACCTATCATGTAGTATCTAAACCTATCATGTAGTATCTAAACCTGTCATGTAGTATCTAAACCTATCATGTAGTATCTAAACCTATCATGTAGTATCTAAACCTATCATGTAGTATCTAAACCTATCATGTAGAATCTAAACCTATCATGTAGAATCTAAACCTATCATGTAGTATCTAAACCTATCATGTAGTATCTAAACCTATCATGTAGAATCTAAACATATCATGTAGAATCTAAACCTATCATGTAGAATCTAAACCTATCATGTAGAATCTAAACCTATCGTGTAGAATCTAAACCTATCGTGTAGAATCCAAACCTATCGTGTAGTATCTAAACCTATCGTGTAGTATCTAAACCTATCGTGTAGTATCTAAACCTATCGTGTAGTGTCTAAACCTATCGTGTAGTATCTAAACCTATCGTGTAGTATCTAAACCTATCATGTAGAATCTAAACCTATCATGTAGAATCTAAACCTATCATGTAGTATCTAAACCTATCATGTAGTACCTAAACCTATCATGTACTATCTAAACCTATCATGTAGTATCTAAACCTATCATGTAGTATCTAAACCTATCATGTAGTATCTAAACCTATCATGTAGTTTCTAAACCTATCATGTAGTATCTAAACCTATCATGTAGTATCTAAACATATCATGTAGTATCTAAACCTATCATGTAGTATCTAAACCTGTCATGTAGTATCTAAACCTGTCATGTAGTATCTAAACATATCATGTAGTGTCTATACCTATCATGTAGTGTCTAAACCTATCATGTAGTGTCTAAACCTGTCATGTAGTATCTAAACCTATCATGTAGTATCTAAACCTAACATGTAGTATCTAAACCTATCAAGTAGTATCTAAACCTATCATTTAGTATCTAAACCTATCATGTAGTATCTAAACCTATCATGTAGTGTCTAAAACTATCATGTAGTATCTAAACCTATCATGTAGTATCTAAACCTATCATGTAGTGTCTAAACCTATCATGTAGAGTCTAAACCTATCATGTAGAATCTAAACCTATCATGTAGAATCTAAACCTATCATGTAGAATCTAAACCTATCATGTAGAATCTAAACCTATCATGTAGTATCTAAACCTATCATGTAGTATCTAAACCTATCATGTAGTATCTAAACCTATCATGTAGTATCTAAACCTATCATGTAGTATCTAAACCTATCATGTAGTGTCTAAACCTATCATGTAGTATCTAAACCTATCATGTAGTATCTAAACCTATCATGTAGAATCTAAACTTATCATGTAGAATCTAAACCTATCATGTAGTATCTAAACCTATCATGTAGTATCTAAACCTATCATGTAGAATCTAAACCTATCATGTAGAATCTAAACCTATCATGTAGAATCTAAACCTATCGTGTAGAATCTAAACCTATCGTGTAGAATCTAAACCTATCGTGTAGTATCTAAACCTATCGTGTAGTATCTAAACCTATCGTGTAGTATCTAAACCTATCGTGTAGTATCTAAACCTATCGTGTAGAATCTAAACCTATCATGTAGAATCTAAACCTATCATGTAGTATCTAAACCTATCATTTGGTATCTAAACCTATCATGTAGAATCTAAACCTATCATGTAGAATCTAAACCTATCATGTAGAATCTAAACCTATCGTGTAGAATCTAAACCTATCGTGTAGAATCTAAACCTATCGTGTAGTATCTAAACCTATCGTGTAGTATCTAAACCTATCGTGTAGTATCTAAACCAATCGTGTAGTATCTAAACCAATCGTGTAGTGTCTAAACCTATCGTGTAGTATCTAAACCTATCATGTAGTATCTAAACCTATCATGTAGAATCTAAACCTATCATGTAGAATCTAAACATATCATGTAGTATCTAAACCTATCATGTAGTACCTAAACCTATCATGTAGTACCTAAACCTATCATGTACTATCTAAACCTATCATGTAGTATCTAAACCTATCATGTAGTATCTAAACCTATCATGTAGTATCTAAACCTATCATGTAGTTTCTAAACCTATCATGTAGTATCTAAACCTATCATGTAGTATCTAAACCTATCATGTAGTATCTAAACCTATCATGTAGTATCTAAACCTATCATGTAGTATCTAAACCTGTCATGTAGTATCTAAACCTGTCATGTAGTATCTAAACCTGTCATGTAGTATCTAAACCTATCATGTAGTGTCTAAACCTATCATGTAGTGTCTAAACCTATCATGTAGTGTCTAAACCTATCATGTAGTGTCTAAACCTGTCATGTAGTATCTAAACCTATCATGTAGTATCTAAACCTATCATGTAGTATCTAAACCTATCATGTAGTATCTAAACCTATCATGTAGTATCTAAACCTATCTTGTAGTGTCTAAACCTATCATGTAGAATCTAAACCTATCATGTAGAATCTAAACCTATCATGTAGAATCAAAACCTATCATGTAGAATCTAAACCTATCATGTAGTATCTAAACCTATCATGTAGTATCTAAACCTATCATGTAGTATCTAAACCTATCATGTAGTGTCTAACCTATCATGTAGTGTCTAAACCTATCGTGTAGTATCTAAACCTATCGTGTAGTATCTAAACCTATCGTGTAGAATCTAAACCTATCGTGTAGAATCTAAACCTATCGTGTAGAATCTAAACCTATCGTGTAGTATCTAAAGCTATCATGTAGTATCTAAACCTATCATGTAGAATCTAAACCTATCATGTAGAATCTAAACCTATGATGTAGAATCTAAACCTTTCATGTAGTATCTAAACCTATCATGTAGTTTCTAAACCTATCATGTAGTATCTAAACCTATCATGAAGTATCTAAACCTATCATGTAGTATCTAAACCTATCATGTAGTATCTAAACCTATCATGTAGTATCTAAACCTATCATGTAGTATCTAAACCTATCATGTAGTATCTAAACCTATCATGTAGTATCTAAACCTACCATGTAGTATCTAAAGCTCTCATGTAGTATCTAAACCTGTCATGTAGTCTCTAAACATATCATGTAGTCTCTAAACCTATCATGTAGTGTCTAAACCTATCATGTAGTGTCTAAACCTATCATGTAGTGTCTAAACCTGTCATGTAGTATCTAAACCTGTCATGTAGTATCTAAACATTTCATGTAGTCTCTAAACCTATCATGTAGTGTCTAAACCTATCATGTAGTGTCTAAACCTATCATGTAGTGTCTAAACCTGTCATGTAGTATCTAAACCTATCATGTAGTATCTAAACCTATCATGTAGTATCTAAACCTATCATGTAGTATCTAAACCTATCATGTAGTATCTAAACCTATCATGTAGTATCTAAACCTATCATGTAGTATCTAAACCTGTCATGTAGTATCTAAACCTGTCATGTAGTATCTAAACATATCATGTAGTGTCTAAACCTATCATGTAGTGTCTAAACCTATCATGTAGTGTCTAAACCTATCATGTATTGTCTAAACCTGTCATGTAGTATCTAAACCTATCATGTAGTATCTAAACCTATCATGTAGTATCTAAACCTATCATGTAGTATCTAAACCTATCATGTAGTATCTAAACCTATCATTTAGTATCTAACCCTATCATTTAGTATCTAAACCTATCATGTAGTATCTAAACCTATCATGTAGTGTCTAAAACTATCATGTAGTATCTAAACCTATCATGTAGTATCTAAACCTATCATGTAGTGTCTAAACCTATCATGTAGAATCTAAACCTATCATGTAGAATCTAAACCTATCATGTAGAATCTAAACCTATCATGTAGAATCTAAACCTATCATGTAGTATCTAAACCTATCATGTAGTATCTAAACCTATCATGTAGTATCTAAACCTATCATGTAGTGTCTAAACCTATCATGTAGTGTCTAAACCTATCATGTAGTGTCTAAACCTATCATGTAGTATCTAAACCTGTCATGTAGTATCTAAACCTGTCATGTAGTATCTAAACCTATCATGTAGTGTCTAAACCTATCATGTAGTGTCTAAACCTATCATGTAGTGTCTAAACCTATCATGTAGTGTCTAAACCTGTCATGTAGTATCTAAACCTATCATGTAGTATCTAAACCTATCATGTAGTATCTAAACCTATCATGTAGTATCTAAACCTATCATGTAGTATCTAAACCTATCTTGTAGTGTCTAAACCTATCATGTAGAATCTAAACCTATCATGTAGTGTCTAAACCTATCATGTAGTGTCTAAACCTGTCATGTAGTATCTAAACCTGTCATGTAGTATCTAAACATTTCATGTAGTCTCTAAACCTATCATGTAGTGTCTAAACCTATCATGTAGTGTCTAAACCTATCATGTAGTGTCTAAACCTGTCATGTAGTATCTAAACCTATCATGTAGTATCTAAACCTATCATGTAGTATCTAAACCTATCATGTAGTATCTAAACCTATCATGTAGTATCTAAACCTATCATGTAGTATCTAAACCTATCATGTAGTATCTAAACCTGTCATGTAGTATCTAAACCTGTCATGTAGTATCTAAACATATCATGTAGTGTCTAAACCTATCATGTAGTGTCTAAACCTATCATGTAGTGTCTAAACCTATCATGTATTGTCTAAACCTGTCATGTAGTATCTAAACCTATCATGTAGTATCTAAACCTATCATGTAGTATCTAAACCTATCATGTAGTATCTAAACCTATCATGTAGTATCTAAACCTATCATTTAGTATCTAACCCTATCATTTAGTATCTAAACCTATCATGTAGTATCTAAACCTATCATGTAGTGTCTAAAACTATCATGTAGTATCTAAACCTATCATGTAGTATCTAAACCTATCATGTAGTGTCTAAACCTATCATGTAGAATCTAAACCTATCATGTAGAATCTAAACCTATCATGTAGAATCTAAACCTATCATGTAGAATCTAAACCTATCATGTAGTATCTAAACCTATCATGTAGTATCTAAACCTATCATGTAGTATCTAAACCTATCATGTAGTGTCTAAACCTATCATGTAGTGTCTAAACCTATCATGTAGTGTCTAAACCTATCATGTAGTATCTAAACCTGTCATGTAGTATCTAAACCTGTCATGTAGTATCTAAACCTATCATGTAGTGTCTAAACCTATCATGTAGTGTCTAAACCTATCATGTAGTGTCTAAACCTATCATGTAGTGTCTAAACCTGTCATGTAGTATCTAAACCTATCATGTAGTATCTAAACCTATCATGTAGTATCTAAACCTATCATGTAGTATCTAAACCTATCATGTAGTATCTAAACCTATCTTGTAGTGTCTAAACCTATCATGTAGAATCTAAACCTATCATGTAGAATCTAAACCCATCATGTAGAATCAAAACCTATCATGTAGAATCTAAACCTATCATGTAGTATCTAAACCTATCATGTAGTATCTAAACCTATCATGTAGTATCTAAACCTATCATGTAGTGTCTAAACCTATCATGTAGTGTCTAAACCTATCGTGTAGTATCTAAACCTATCGTGTAGTATCTAAACCTATCGTGTAGAATCTAAACCTATCGTGTAGAATCTAAACCTATCGTGTAGAATCTAAACCTATCATGTAGTATCTAAAGCTATCATGTAGTATCTAAACCTATCATGTAGAATCTAAACCTATCATGTAGAATCTAAACCTATCATGTAGAATCTAAACCTTTCATGTAGTATCTAAACCTATCATGTAGTTTCTAAACCTATCATGTAGTATCTAAACCTATCATGTAGTATCTAAACCTATCATGTAGTATCCAAACCTATCATGTAGTGTCTAAACCTATCATGTAGGATCTAAACCTATCATGTAGTGTCTAAACCTATCATGTAGTGTCTAAACCTATCATGTAGAATCTAAACCTATCATGTAGAATCTAAACCTATCATGTAGAATCTAAACCTATCATGTAGAATCTAAACCTATCATGTAGTATCTAAACCTATCATGTAGTATCTAAACCTATCATGTAGTATCTAAACCTATCATGTAGTATCTAAACCTATCTTGTAGTGTCTAAACCTATCGTGTAGTATCTAAACCTATCGTGTAGTATCTAAACCTATCGTGTAGAATCTAAACCTATCGTGTAGAATCTAAACCTATCGTGTAGAATCTAAACCTATCGTGTAGTATCTAAAGCTATCGTGTAGTATCTAAACCTATCGTGTAGAATCTAAACCTATCATGTAGAATCTAAACCTATCATGTAGTATCTAAACCTATCATGTAGTATCTAAACCTATCATGTAGTGTCTAAACCTATCATGTAGAGTCTAAACCTATCATGTAGAATCTAAACCTATCATGTAGAATCAAAACCTATCATGTAGAATCTAAACCTATCATGTAGTATCTAAACCTATCATGTAGTATCTAAACCTATCATGTAGTATCTAAACCTATCATGTAGTATCTAAACCTATCATGTAGTGTCTAAACCTATCATGTAGTATCTAAACCTATCGTGTAGTATCTAAACCTATCATGTAGAATCTAAACCTATCATGTAGAATCTAAACCTATCATGTAGAATCTAAACCTATCATGTAGTATCTAAAGCTATCATGTAGTATCTAAACCTATCATGTAGAATCTAAACCTATCATGTAGAATCTAAACCTATCATGTAGAATCTAAACCTTTCATGTAGTATCTAAACCTATCATGTAGTTTCTAAACCTATCATGTAGTATCTAAACCTATCATGAAGTATCTAAACCTATCATGTAGTATCTAAACCTATCATGAAGTATCTAAACCTATCATGTAGTATCTAAACCTATCATGTAGTATCTAAACCTATCATGTAGTATCTAAACCTATCATGTAGTATCTAAACCTATCATGTAGTATCTAAACCTATCATGTAGTATCTAAACCTCTCATGTAGTATCTAAACCTGTCATGTAGTATCTAAACATATCATGTAGTCTCTAAACCTATCATGTAGTGTCTAAACCTATCATGTAGTGTCTAAACAAATCATGTAGTGTCTAAACCTGTCATGTAGTATCTAAACCTGTCATGTAGTATCTAAACCTATCATGTAGTATCTAAACCTATCATGTTGTATCTAAACCTATCATGTAGTATCTAAACCTATCATTTAGTATCTAAACCTATCATGTAGTATCTAAACCTATCATGTAGTGTCTAAAACTATCATGTAGTATCTAAACCTATCATGTAGTATCTAAACCTATCATGTAGTGTCTAAACCTATCATGTAGAATCTAAACCTATCATGTAGAATCTAAACCTATCAT
This sequence comes from Salvelinus fontinalis, assembly GCF_029448725.1. Classification (NCBI taxonomy): domain Eukaryota; kingdom Metazoa; phylum Chordata; class Actinopteri; order Salmoniformes; family Salmonidae; genus Salvelinus; species Salvelinus fontinalis. Next base: position 746,473 of record NW_026600235.1, read on the forward strand.
GTAGAATCTAAACCTATCATGTAGAATCTAAACCTATCATGTAGTATCTAAACCTATCATGTAGTATCTAAACCTATCATGTAGTATCTAAACCTATCATGTAGTGTCTAAACCTATCATGTAGTGTCTAAACCTATCATGTAGTGTCTAACCCTATCATGTAGTATCTAAATCTGTCATGTAGTATCTAAACCTGTCATGTAGTATCTAAACCTATCATGTAGTGTCTAAACCTATCATGTAGTGTCTAAAACTATCATGTAGTGTCTAAACCTATCATGTAGTGTCTAAACCTGTCATGTAGTATCTAAACCTATCATGTAGTATCTAAACCTATCATGTAGTATCTAAACCTATCATGTAGTATCTAAACCTATCATGTAGTATCTAAACCTATCTTGTAGTGTCTAAACCTATCATGTAGAATCTAAACCTATCATGTAGAATCTAAACCTATCATGTAGAATCAAAACCTATCATGTAGAATCTAAACCTATCATGTAGTATCTAAACCTATCATGTAGTATCTAAACCTATCATGTAGTATCTAAACCTATCATGTAGTGTCTAAACCTATCATGTAGTGTCTAAACCTATCGTGTAGTATCTAAACCTATCGTGTAGTATCTAAACCTATCGTGTAGAATCTAAACCTATCGTGTAGAATCTAAACCTATCGTGTAGAATCTAAACCTATCATGTAGTATCTAAAGCTATCATGTAGTATCTAAACCTATCATGTAGAATCTAAACCTATCATGTAGAATCTAAACCTATCATGTAGAATCTAAACCTTTCATGTAGTATCTAAACCTATCATGTAGTTTCTAAACCTATCATGTAGTATCTAAACCTATCATGTAGTATCTAAACCTATCATGTAGTATCCAAACCTATCATGTAGTGTCTAAACCTATCATGTAGGATCTAAACCTATCATGTAGTGTCTAAACCTATCATGTAGTGTCTAAACCTATCATGTAGAATCTAAACCTATCATGTAGAATCTAAACCTATCATGTAGAATCTAAACCTATCATGTAGAATCTAAACCTATCATGTAGTATCTAAACCTATCATGTAGTATCTAAACCTATCATGTAGTATCTAAACCTATCATGTAGTATCTAAACCTATCTTGTAGTGTCTAAACCTATCGTGTAGTATCTAAACCTATCGTGTAGTATCTAAACCTATCGTGTAGAATCTAAACCTATCGTGTAGAATCTAAACCTATCGTGTAGAATCTAAACCTATCGTGTAGTATCTAAAGCTATCGTGTAGTATCTAAACCTATCGTGTAGAATCTAAACCTATCATGTAGAATCTAAACCTATCATGTAGTATCTAAACCTATCATGTAGTATCTAAACCTATCATGTAGTGTCTAAACCTATCATGTAGAGTCTAAACCTATCATGTAGAATCTAAACCTATCATGTAGAATCAAAACCTATCATGTAGAATCTAAACCTATCATGTAGTATCTAAACCTATCATGTAGTATCTAAACCTATCATGTAGTATCTAAACCTATCATGTAGTATCTAAACCTATCATGTAGTGTCTAAACCTATCATGTAGTATCTAAACCTATCGTGTAGTATCTAAACCTATCATGTAGAATCTAAACCTATCATGTAGAATCTAAACCTATCATGTAGAATCTAAACCTATCATGTAGTATCTAAAGCTATCATGTAGTATCTAAACCTATCATGTAGAATCTAAACCTATCATGTAGAATCTAAACCTATCATGTAGAATCTAAACCTTTCATGTAGTATCTAAACCTATCATGTAGTTTCTAAACCTATCATGTAGTATCTAAACCTATCATGAAGTATCTAAACCTATCATGTAGTATCTAAACCTATCATGAAGTATCTAAACCTATCATGTAGTATCTAAACCTATCATGTAGTATCTAAACCTATCATGTAGTATCTAAACCTATCATGTAGTATCTAAACCTATCATGTAGTATCTAAACCTATCATGTAGTATCTAAACCTCTCATGTAGTATCTAAACCTGTCATGTAGTATCTAAACATATCATGTAGTCTCTAAACCTATCATGTAGTGTCTAAACCTATCATGTAGTGTCTAAACAAATCATGTAGTGTCTAAACCTGTCATGTAGTATCTAAACCTGTCATGTAGTATCTAAACCTATCATGTAGTATCTAAACCTATCATGTAGTGTCTAAACCTATCATGTAGTGTCTAAACCTATCATGTAGTGTCTAACCCTATCATGTAGTATCTAAATCTGTCATGTAGTATCTAAACCTGTCATGTAGTATCTAAACCTATCATGTAGTGTCTAAACCTATCATGTAGTGTCTAAAACTATCATGTAGTGTCTAAACCTATCATGTAGTGTCTAAACCTGTCATGTAGTATCTAAACCTATCATGTAGTATCTAAACCTATCATGTAGTATCTAAACCTATCATGTAGTATCTAAACCTATCATGTAGTATCTAAACCTATCTTGTAGTGTCTAAACCTATCATGTAGAATCTAAACCTATCATGTAGAATCTAAACCTATCATGTAGAATCAAAACCTATCATGTAGAATCTAAACCTATCATGTAGTATCTAAACCTATCATGTAGTATCTAAACCTATCATGTAGTATCTAAACCTATCATGTAGTGTCTAAACCTATCATGTAGTGTCTAAACCTATCGTGTAGTATCTAAACCTATCGTGTAGTATCTAAACCTATCGTGTAGAATCTAAACCTATCGTGTAGAATCTAAACCTATCGTGTAGAATCTAAACCTATCATGTAGTATCTAAAGCTATCATGTAGTATCTAAACCTATCATGTAGAATCTAAACCTATCATGTAGAATCTAAACCTATCATGTAGAATCTAAACCTTTCATGTAGTATCTAAACCTATCATGTAGTTTCTAAACCTATCATGTAGTATCTAAACCTATCATGTAGTATCTAAACCTATCATGTAGTATCCAAACCTATCATGTAGTGTCTAAACCTATCATGTAGGATCTAAACCTATCATGTAGTGTCTAAACCTATCATGTAGTGTCTAAACCTATCATGTAGAATCTAAACCTATCATGTAGAATCTAAACCTATCATGTAGAATCTAAACCTATCATGTAGAATCTAAACCTATCATGTAGTATCTAAACCTATCATGTAGTATCTAAACCTATCATGTAGTATCTAAACCTATCATGTAGTATCTAAACCTATCTTGTAGTGTCTAAACCTATCGTGTAGTATCTAAACCTATCGTGTAGTATCTAAACCTATCGTGTAGAATCTAAACCTATCGTGTAGAATCTAAACCTATCGTGTAGAATCTAAACCTATCGTGTAGTATCTAAAGCTATCGTGTAGTATCTAAACCTATCGTGTAGAATCTAAACCTATCATGTAGAATCTAAACCTATCATGTAGTATCTAAACCTATCATGTAGTATCTAAACCTATCATGTAGTGTCTAAACCTATCATGTAGAGTCTAAACCTATCATGTAGAATCTAAACCTATCATGTAGAATCAAAACCTATCATGTAGAATCTAAACCTATCATGTAGTATCTAAACCTATCATGTAGTATCTAAACCTATCATGTAGTATCTAAACCTATCATGTAGTATCTAAACCTATCATGTAGTGTCTAAACCTATCATGTAGTATCTAAACCTATCGTGTAGTATCTAAACCTATCATGTAGAATCTAAACCTATCATGTAGAATCTAAACCTATCATGTAGAATCTAAACCTATCATGTAGTATCTAAAGCTATCATGTAGTATCTAAACCTATCATGTAGAATCTAAACCTATCATGTAGAATCTAAACCTATCATGTAGAATCTAAACCTTTCATGTAGTATCTAAACCTATCATGTAGTTTCTAAACCTATCATGTAGTATCTAAACCTATCATGAAGTATCTAAACCTATCATGTAGTATCTAAACCTATCATGAAGTATCTAAACCTATCATGTAGTATCTAAACCTATCATGTAGTATCTAAACCTATCATGTAGTATCTAAACCTATCATGTAGTATCTAAACCTATCATGTAGTATCTAAACCTATCATGTAGTATCTAAACCTCTCATGTAGTATCTAAACCTGTCATGTAGTATCTAAACATATCATGTAGTCTCTAAACCTATCATGTAGTGTCTAAACCTATCATGTAGTGTCTAAACAAATCATGTAGTGTCTAAACCTGTCATGTAGTATCTAAACCTGTCATGTAGTATCTAAACCTATCATGTAGTATCTAAACCTATCATGTTGTATCTAAACCTATCATGTAGTATCTAAACCTATCATTTAGTATCTAAACCTATCATGTAGTATCTAAACCTATCATGTAGTGTCTAAAACTATCATGTAGTATCTAAACCTATCATGTAGTATCTAAACCTATCATGTAGTGTCTAAACCTATCATGTAGAATCTAAACCTATCATGTAGAATCTAAACCTATCATGTAGAATCTAAACCTATCATGTAGAATCTAAACCTATCATGTAGTATCTAAACCTATCATGTAGTATCTAAACCTATCATGTAGTATCTAAACCTATCATGTAGTGTCTAAACCTATCATGTAGTGTCTAAACCTATCATGTAGTGTCTAACCCTATCATGTAGTATCTAAATCTGTCATGTAGTATCTAAACCTGTCATGTAGTATCTAAACCTATCATGTAGTGTCTAAACCTATCATGTAGTGTCTAAACCTATCATGTAGTGTCTAAACCTATCATGTAGTGTCTAAACCTGTCATGTAGTATCTAAACCTATCATGTAGTATCTAAACCTATCATGTAGTATCTAAACCTATCATGTAGTATCTAAACCTATCATGTAGTATCTAAACCTATCTTGTAGTGTCTAAACCTATCATGTAGAATCTAAACCTATCATGTAGAATCTAAACCTATCATGTAGAATCAAAACCTATCATGTAGAATCTAAACCTATCATGTAGTATCTAAACCTATCATGTAGTATCTAAACCTATCATGTAGTATCTAAACCTATCATGTAGTGTCTAAACCTATCATGTAGTGTCTAAACCTATCGTGTAGTATCTAAACCTATCGTGTAGTATCTAAACCTATCGTGTAGAATCTAAACCTATCGTGTAGAATCTAAACCTATCGTGTAGAATCTAAACCTATCATGTAGTATCTAAAGCTATCATGTAGTATCTAAACCTATCATGTAGAATCTAAACCTATCATGTAGAATCTAAACCTATCATGTAGAATCTAAACCTTTCATGTAGTATCTAAACCTATCATGTAGTTTCTAAACCTATCATGTAGTATCTAAACCTATCATGTAGTATCTAAACCTATCATGTAGTATCCAAACCTATCATGTAGTGTCTAAACCTATCATGTAGTATCTAAACCTATCATGTAGTGTCTAAACCTATCATGTAGTGTCTAAACCTATCATGTAGAATCTAAACCTATCATGTAGAATCTAAACCTATCATGTAGAATCTAAACCTATCATGTAGAATCTAAACCTATCATGTAGTATCTAAACCTATCATGTAGTATCTAAACCTATCATGTAGTATCTAAACCTATCATGTAGTATCTAAACCTATCTTGTAGTGTCTAAACCTATCGTGTAGTATCTAAACCTATCGTGTAGTATCTAAACCTATCGTGTAGAATCTAAACCTATCGTGTAGAATCTAAACCTATCGTGTAGTATCTAAAGCTATCGTGTAGTATCTAAACCTATCGTGTAGAATCTAAACCTATCATGTAGAATCTAAACCTATCATGTAGTATCTAAACCTATCATGTAGTATCTAAACCTATCATGTAGTGTCTAAACCTATCATGTATTGTCTAAACCTGTCATGTAGTATCTAAACCTATCATGTAGTATCTAAACCTATCATGTAGTATCTAAACCTATCATGTAGAATCTAAACCTATCGTGTAGAATCTAAACCTATCGTGTAGAATCTAAACCTATCATGTAGTATCTAAAGCTATCATGTAGTATCTATACCTATCATGTAGAATCTAAACCTATCATGTAGAATCTAAACCTATCGTGTAGAATCTAAACCTTTCATGTAGTATCTAAACCTATCATGTAGTTTCTAAACCTATCATGTAGTATCTAAACCTATCATGTAGTATCTAAACCTATCATGTAGTATCCAAACCTATCATGTAGTGTCTAAACCTATCATGTAGTATCTAAACCTATCATGTAGTGTCTAAACCTATCATGTAGTGTCTAAACCTATCATGTAGAATCTAAACCTATCATGTAGAATCTAAACCTATCATGTAGAATCTAAACCTATCATGTAGAATCTAAACCTATCATGTAGTATCTAAACCTATCATGTAGTATCTAAACCTATCATGTAGTATCTAAACCTATCATGTAGTATCTAAACCTATCTTGTAGTGTCTAAACCTATCGTGTAGTATCTAAACCTATCGTGTAGTATCTAAACCTATCGTGTAGAATCTAAACCTATCGTGTAGAATCTAAACCTATCGTGTAGTATCTAAAGCTATCGTGTAGTATCTAAACCGATCGTGTAGAATCTAAACCTATCATGTAGAATCTAAACCTATCATGTAGTATCTAAACCTATCATGTAGTATCTAAACCTATCATGTAGTGTCTAAACCTATCATGTATTGTCTAAACCTGTCATGTAGTATCTAAACCTATCATGTAGTATCTAAACCTATCATGTAGTATCTAAACCTATCATGTAGTATCTAAACCTATCATGTAGTATCTAAACCTATCATTTAGTATCTAAACCTATCATTTAGTATCTAAACCTATCATGTAGTATCTAAACCTATCATGTAGTGTCTAAAACTATCATGTAGTATCTAAACCTATCATGTAGTATCTAAACCTATCATGTAGAATCTAAACCTATCATGTAGAATCTAAACCTATCATGTAGTATCTAAAGCTATCATGTAGTATCTAAACCTATCATGTAGAATCTAAACCTATCATGTAGAATCTAAACCTATCATGTAGAATCTAAACCTTTCATGTAGTATCTAAACCTATCATGTAGTTTCTAAACCTATCATGTAGTATCTAAACCTATCATGAAGTATCTAAACCTATCATGTAGTATCTAAACCTATCATGTAGTATCTAAACCTATCATGTAGTATCTAAACCTATCATGTAGTATCTAAACCTATCATGTCGTATCTAAACCTATCATGTAGTATCTAAACCTATCATGTAGTATCTAAACCTATCATGTAGTATCTAAACCTCTCATGTAGTATCTAACCCTGTCATGTAGTATCTAAACATATCATGTAGTCTCTAAACCTATCATGTAGTGTCTAAACCTATCATGTAGTGTCTAAACAAATCATGTAGTGTCTAAACCTGTCATGTAGTATCTAAACCTGTCATGTAGTATCTAAACCTATCATGTAGTATCTAAACCTATCATGTTGTATCTAAACCTATCATGTAGTATCTAAACCTATCATGTAGTGTCTAAACCTATCATGTAGAATCTAAACCTATCATGTAGAATCTAAACCTATCATGTAGAATCAAAACCTATCATGTAGAATCTAAACCTATCATGTAGTATCTAAACCTATCATGTAGTATCTAAACCTATCATGTAGTATCTAAACCTATCATTTAGTATTTAAACCTATCATGTAGTATCTAAACCTATCATGTAGTGTCTAAAACTATCATGTAGTATCTAAACCTATCATGTAGTATCTAAACCTATCATGTAGTATCTAAACCTATCATGTAGTATCTAAACCTATCATGTAGTATCTAAACCTATCATGTAGTATCTAAACCTATCATGTAGTATCTAAACCTATCTTGTAGTGTCTAAACCTATCATGTAGAATCTAAACCTATCATGTAGAATCTAAACCTATCATGTAGAATCAAAACCTATCATGTAGAATCTAAACCTATCATGTAGTATCTAAACCTATCATGTAGTATCTAAACCTATCATGTAGTATCTAAACCTATCATGTAGTGTCTAAACCTATCATGTAGTGTCTAAACCTATCGTGTAGTATCTAAACCTATCGTGTAGTATCTAAACCTATCGTGTAGAATCTAAACCTATCGTGTAGAATCTAAACCTATCGTGTAGAATCTAAACCTATCATGTAGTATCTAAAGCTATCATGTAGTATCTAAACCTATCATGTAGAATCTAAACCTATCATGTAGAATCTAAACCTATCATGTAGAATCTAAACCTTTCATGTAGTATCTAAACCTATCATGTAGTTTCTAAACCTATCATGTAGTATCTAAACCTATCATGTAGTATCTAAACCTATCATGTAGTATCCAAACCTATCATGTAGTGTCTAAACCTATCATGTAGTATCTAAACCTATCATGTAGTGTCTAAACCTATCATGTAGTGTCTAAACCTATCATGTAGAATCTAAACCTATCATGTAGAATCTAAACCTATCATGTAGAATCTAAACCTATCATGTAGTATCTAAACCTATCATGTAGTATCTAAACCTATCATGTAGTATCTAAACCTATCATGTAGTATCTAAACCTATCTTGTAGTGTCTAAACCTATCGTGTAGTATCTAAACCTATCGTGTAGTATCTAAACCTATCGTGTAGTATCTAAACCTATCGTGTAGAATCTAAACCTATCGTGTAGAATCTAAACCTATCGTGTAGTATCTAAAGCTATCGTGTAGTATCTAAACCTATCGTGTAGAATCTAAACCTATCATGTAGAATCTAAACCTATCATGTAGTATCTAAACCTATCATGTAGTATCTAAACCTATCATGTAGTGTCTAAACCTATCATGAATTGTCTAAACCTGTCATGTAGTATCTAAACCTATCATGTAGTATCTAAACCTATCATGTAGTATCTAAACCTATCATGTAGAATCTAAACCTATCGTGTAGAATCTAAACCTATCGTGTAGAATCTAAACCTATCATGTAGTATCTAAAGCTATCATGTAGTATCTAAACCTATCATGTAGAATCTAAACCTATCATGTAGAATCTAAACCTATCATGTAGTATCTAAAGCTATCATGTAGTATCTAAACCTATCATGTAGAATCTAAACCTATCATGTAGAATCTAAACCTATCATGTAGAATCTAAACCTTTCATGTAGTATCTAAACCTATCATGTAGTTTCTAAACCTATCATGTAGTATCTAAACCTATCATGAAGTATCTAAACCTATCATGTAGTATCTAAACCTATCATGTAGTATCTAAACCTATCATGTAGTATCTAAACCTATCATGTAGTATCTAAACCTATCATGTAGTATCTAAACCTATCATGTAGTATCTAAACCTATCATGTAGTATCTAAACCTATCATGTAGTATCTAAACCTCTCATGTAGTATCTAAACCTGTCATGTAGTATCTAAACATATCATGTAGTCTCTAAACCTATCATGTAGTGTCTAAACCTATCATGTAGTGTCTAAACAAATCATGTAGTGTCTAAACCTGTCATGTAGTATCTAAACCTGTCATGTAGTATCTAAACCTATCATGTAGTATCTAAACCTATCATGTTGTATCTAAACCTATCATGTAGTATCTAAACCTATCATTTAGTATCTAAACCTATCATGTAGTATCTAAACCTATCATGTAGTGTCTAAAACTATCATGTAGTATCTAAACCTATCATGTAGTATCTAAACCTATCATGTAGTGTCTAAACCTATCATGTAGAATCTAAACCTATCATGTAGAATCTAAACCTATCATGTAGAATCTAAACCTATCATGTAGAATCTAAACCTATCATGTAGTATCTAAACCTATCATGTAGTATCTAAACCTATCATGTAGTATCTAAACCTATCATGTAGTGTCTAAACCTATCATGTAGTGTCTAAACCTATCATGTAGTGTCTAACCCTATCATGTAGTATCTAAATCTGTCATGTAGTATCTAAACCTGTCATGTAGTATCTAAACCTATCATGTAGTGTCTAAACCTATCATGTAGTGTCTAAACCTATCATGTAGTGTCTAAACCTATCATGTAGTGTCTAAACCTGTCATGTAGTATCTAAACCTATCATGTAGTATCTAAACCTATCATGTAGTATCTAAACCTATCATGTAGTATCTAAACCTATCATGTAGTATCTAAACCTATCTTGTAGTGTCTAAACCTATCATGTAGAATCTAAACCTATCATGTAGAATCTAAACCTATCATGTAGAATCAAAACCTATCATGTAGAATCTAAACCTATCATGTAGTATCTAAACCTATCATGTAGTATCTAAACCTATCATGTAGTATCTAAACCTATCATGTAGTGTCTAAACCTATCATGTAGTGTCTAAACCTATCGTGTAGTATCTAAACCTATCGTGTAGTATCTAAACCTATCGTGTAGAATCTAAACCTATCGTGTAGAATCTAAACCTATCGTGTAGAATCTAAACCTATCATGTAGTATCTAAAGCTATCATGTAGTATCTAAACCTATCATGTAGAATCTAAACCTATCATGTAGAATCTAAACCTATCATGTAGAATCTAAACCTTTCATGTAGTATCTAAACCTATCATGTAGTTTCTAAACCTATCATGTAGTATCTAAACCTATCATGTAGTATCTAAACCTATCATGTAGTATCCAAACCTATCATGTAGTGTCTAAACCTATCATGTAGTATCTAAACCTATCATGTAGTGTCTAAACCTATCATGTAGTGTCTAAACCTATCATGTAGAATCTAAACCTATCATGTAGAATCTAAACCTATCATGTAGAATCTAAACCTATCATGTAGAATCTAAACCTATCATGTAGTATCTAAACCTATCATGTAGTATCTAAACCTATCATGTAGTATCTAAACCTATCATGTAGTATCTAAACCTATCTTGTAGTGTCTAAACCTATCGTGTAGTATCTAAACCTATCGTGTAGTATCTAAACCTATCGTGTAGAATCTAAACCTATCGTGTAGAATCTAAACCTATCGTGTAGTATCTAAAGCTATCGTGTAGTATCTAAACCTATCGTGTAGAATCTAAACCTATCATGTAGAATCTAAACCTATCATGTAGTATCTAAACCTATCATGTAGTATCTAAACCTATCATGTAGTGTCTAAACCTATCATGTATTGTCTAAACCTGTCATGTAGTATCTAAACCTATCATGTAGTATCTAAACCTATCATGTAGTATCTAAACCTATCATGTAGAATCTAAACCTATCGTGTAGAATCTAAACCTATCGTGTAGAATCTAAACCTATCATGTAGTATCTAAAGCTATCATGTAGTATCTAAACCTATCATGTAGAATCTAAACCTATCATGTAGAATCTAAACCTATCGTGTAGAATCTAAACCTTTCATGTAGTATCTAAACCTATCATGTAGTTTCTAAACCTATCATGTAGTATCTAAACCTATCATGTAGTATCTAAACCTATCATGTAGTATCCAAACCTATCATGTAGTGTCTAAACCTATCATGTAGTATCTAAACCTATCATGTAGTGTCTAAACCTATCATGTAGTGTCTAAACCTATCATGTAGAATCTAAACCTATCATGTAGAATCTAAACCTATCATGTAGAATCTAAACCTATCATGTAGAATCTAAACCTATCATGTAGTATCTAAACCTATCATGTAGTATCTAAACCTATCATGTAGTATCTAAACCTATCATGTAGTATCTAAACCTATCTTGTAGTGTCTAAACCTATCGTGTAGTATCTAAACCTATCGTGTAGTATCTAAACCTATCGTGTAGAATCTAAACCTATCGTGTAGAATCTAAACCTATCGTGTAGTATCTAAAGCTATCGTGTAGTATCTAAACCGATCGTGTAGAATCTAAACCTATCATGTAGAATCTAAACCTATCATGTAGTATCTAAACCTATCATGTAGTATCTAAACCTATCATGTAGTGTCTAAACCTATCATGTATTGTCTAAACCTGTCATGTAGTATCTAAACCTATCATGTAGTATCTAAACCTATCATGTAGTATCTAAACCTATCATGTAGTATCTAAACCTATCATGTAGTATCTAAACCTATCATTTAGTATCTAAACCTATCATTTAGTATCTAAACCTATCATGTAGTATCTAAACCTATCATGTAGTGTCTAAAACTATCATGTAGTATCTAAACCTATCATGTAGTATCTAAACCTATCATGTAGAATCTAAACCTATCATGTAGAATCTAAACCTATCATGTAGTATCTAAAGCTATCATGTAGTATCTAAACCTATCATGTAGAATCTAAACCTATCATGTAGAATCTAAACCTATCATGTAGAATCTAAACCTTTCATGTAGTATCTAAACCTATCATGTAGTTTCTAAACCTATCATGTAGTATCTAAACCTATCATGAAGTATCTAAACCTATCATGTAGTATCTAAACCTATCATGTAGTATCTAAACCTATCATGTAGTATCTAAACCTATCATGTAGTATCTAAACCTATCATGTCGTATCTAAACCTATCATGTAGTATCTAAACCTATCATGTAGTATCTAAACCTATCATGTAGTATCTAAACCTCTCATGTAGTATCTAACCCTGTCATGTAGTATCTAAACATATCATGTAGTCTCTAAACCTATCATGTAGTGTCTAAACCTATCATGTAGTGTCTAAACAAATCATGTAGTGTCTAAACCTGTCATGTAGTATCTAAACCTGTCATGTAGTATCTAAACCTATCATGTAGTATCTAAACCTATCATGTTGTATCTAAACCTATCATGTAGTATCTAAACCTATCATGTAGTGTCTAAACCTATCATGTAGAATCTAAACCTATCATGTAGAATCTAAACCTATCATGTAGAATCAAAACCTATCATGTAGAATCTAAACCTATCATGTAGTATCTAAACCTATCATGTAGTATCTAAACCTATCATGTAGTATCTAAACCTATCATTTAGTATTTAAACCTATCATGTAGTATCTAAACCTATCATGTAGTGTCTAAAACTATCATGTAGTATCTAAACCTATCATGTAGTATCTAAACCTATCATGTAGTGTCTAAACCTATCATGTAGTATCTAAACCTATCATGTAGTATCTAAACCTATCATGTAGTATCTAAACCTATCATGTAGTATCTAAACCTATCATGTAGTATCTAAACCTATCATGTAGTGTCTAAACCTATCGTGTAGTATCTAAACCTATCGTGTAGTATCTAAACCTATCGTGTAGAATCTAAACCTATCATGTAGAATCTAAACCTATCATGTAGTATCTAAAGCTATCATGTAGAATCTAAACCTTTCATGTAGTATCTAAACCTATCATGTAGTTTCTAAACCTATCATGTAGTATCTAAACCTATCATGAAGTATCTAAACCTATCATGAAGTATCTAAACCTATCATGTAGTATCTAAACCTATCATGTAGTATCTAAACCTATCATGTAGTATCTAAACCTATCATGTAGTATCTAAACCTATCATGTAGTATCTAAACCTATCATGTAGTATCTAAACCTATCATGTAGTATCTAAACCTATCATGTAGTATCTAAACCTATCATGTAGTATCTAAACCTCTCATTTAGTATCTAAACCTGTCATGTAGTATCTAAACATATCATGTAGTCTCTAAACCTATCATGTAGTGTCTAAACCTATCATGTAGTGTCTAAACCTATCATGTAGAATCTAAACCTATCATGTAGAATCTAAACCTTTCATGTAGTATCTAAACCTATCATGTAGTTTCTAAACCTATCATGTAGTATCTAAACCTATCATGAAGTATCTAAACCTATCATGAAGTATCTAAACCTATCATGTAGTATCTAAACCTATCATGTAGTATCTAAACCTATCATGTAGAATCTAAACCTATCGTGTAGAATCTAAACCTATCGTGTAGAATCTAAACCTATCATGTAGTATCTAAAGCTATCATGTAGTATCTAAACCTATCATGTAGAATCTAAACCTATCATGTAGAATCTAAACCTATCATGTAGTATCTAAAGCTATCATGTAGTATCTAAACCTATCATGTAGAATCTAAACCTATCATGTAGAATCTAAACCTATCATGTAGAATCTAAACCTTTCATGTAGTATCTAAACCTATCATGTAGTTTCTAAACCTATCATGTAGTATCTAAACCTATCATGAAGTATCTAAACCTATCATGTAGTATCTAAACCTATCATGTAGTATCTAAACCTATCATGTAGTATCTAAACCTATCATGTAGTATCTAAACCTATCATGTAGTATCTAAACCTATCATGCAGTATCTAAACCTATCATGTAGTATCTAAACCTATCATGTAGTATCTAAACCTCTCATGTAGTATCTAAACCTGTCATGTAGTATCTAAACATATCATGTAGTCTCTAAACCTATCATGTAGTGTCTAAACCTATCATGTAGTGTCTAAACAAATCATGTAGTGTCTAAACCTGTCATGTAGTATCTAAACCTGTCATGTAGTATCTAAACCTATCATGTAGTATCTAAACCTATCATGTTGTATCTAAACCTATCATGTAGTATCTAAACCTATCATTTAGTATCTAAACCTATCATGTAGTATCTAAACCTATCATGTAGTGTCTAAAACTATCATGTAGTATCTAAACCTATCATGTAGTATCTAAACCTATCATGTAGTGTCTAAACCTATCATGTAGAATCTAAACCTATCATGTAGAATCTAAACCTATCATGTAGAATCTAAACCTATCATGTAGAATCTAAACCTATCATGTAGTATCTAAACCTATCATGTAGTATCTAAACCTATCATGTAGTATCTAAACCTATCATGTAGTATCTAAACCTATCTTGTAGTGTCTAAACCTATCGTGTAGTATCTAAACCTATCGTGTAGTATCTAAACCTATCGTGTAGAATCTAAACCTATCGTGTAGAATCTAAACCTATCGTGTAGTATCTAAAGCTATCGTGTAGTATCTAAACCTATCGTGTAGAATCTAAACCTATCATGTAGAATCTAAACCTATCATGTAGTATCTAAACCTATCATGTAGTATCTAAACCTATCATGTAGTGTCTAAACCTATCATGTATTGTCTAAACCTGTCATGTAGTATCTAAACCTATCATGTAGTATCTAAACCTATCATGTAGTATCTAAACCTATCATGTAGAATCTAAACCTATCGTGTAGAATCTAAACCTATCGTGTAGAATCTAAACCTATCATGTAGTATCTAAAGCTATCATGTAGTATCTAAACCTATCATGTAGAATCTAAACCTATCATGTAGAATCTAAACCTTTCATGTAGTATCTAAACCTATCATGTAGTTTCTAAACCTATCATGTAGTATCTAAACCTATCATGTAGTATCTAAACCTATCATGTAGTATCCAAACCTATCATGTAGTGTCTAAACCTATCATGTAGTATCTAAACCTATCATGTAGTGTCTAAACCTATCATGTAGTGTCTAAACCTATCATGTAGAATCTAAACCTATCATGTAGAATCTAAACCTATCATGTAGAATCTAAACCTATCATGTAGAATCTAAACCTATCATGTAGTATCTAAACCTATCATGTAGTATCTAAACCTATCATGTAGTATCTAAACCTATCATGTAGTATCTAAACCTATCATGTAGTATCTAAACCTATCTTGTAGTGTCTAAACCTATCGTGTAGTATCTAAACCTATCGTGTAGAATCTAAACCTATCGTGTAGAATCTAAACCTATCGTGTAGTATCTAAAGCTATCGTGTAGTATCTAAACCTATCGTGTAGAATCTAAACCTATCATGTAGAATCTAAACCTATCATGTAGTATCTAAACCTATCATGTAGTATCTAAACCTATCATGTAGTGTCTAAACCTATCATGTATTGTCTAAACCTGTCATGTAGTATCTAAACCTATCATGTAGTATCTAAACCTATCATGTAGTATCTAAACCTATCATGTAGTATCTAAACCTATCATTTAGTATCTAAACCTATCATTTAGTATCTAAACCTATCATGTAGTATCTAAACCTATCATGTAGTGTCTAAAACTATCATGTAGTATCTAAACCTATCATGTAGTATCTAAACCTATCATGTAGAATCTAAACCTATCATGTAGAATCTAAACCTATCATGTAGTATCTAAAGCTATCATGTAGTATCTAAACCTATCATGTAGAATCTAAACCTATCATGTAGAATCTAAACCTATCATGTAGAATCTAAACCTTTCATGTAGTATCTAAACCTATCATGTAGTTTCTAAACCTATCATGTAGTATCTAAACCTATCATGAAGTATCTAAACCTATCATGTAGTATCTAAACCTATCATGTAGTATCTAAACCTATCATGTGGTATCTAAACCTATCATGTAGTATCTAAACCTATCATGTCGTATCTAAACCTATCATGTAGTATCTAAACCTATCATGTAGTATCTAAACCTATCATGTAGTATCTAAACCTCTCATGTAGTATCTAACCCTGTCATGTAGTATCTAAACATATCATGTAGTCTCTAAACCTATCATGTAGTGTCTAAACCTATCATGTAGTGTCTAAACAAATCATGTAGTGTCTAAACCTGTCATGTAGTATCTAAACCTGTCATGTAGTATCTAAACCTATCATGTAGTATCTAAACCTATCATGTTGTATCTAAACCTATCATGTAGTATCTAAACCTATCATGTAGTGTCTAAGCCTATCATGTAGAATCTAAACCTATCATGTAGAATCTAAACCTATCATGTAGAATCAAAACCTATCATGTAGAATCTAAACCTATCATGTAGTATCTAAACCTATCATGTAGTATCTAAACCTATCATGTAGTATCTAAACCTATCATTTAGTATTTAAACCTATCATGTAGTATCTAAACCTATCATGTAGTGTCTAAAACTATCATGTAGTATCTAAACCTATCATGTAGTATCTAAACCTATCATGTAGTGTCTAAACCTATCATGTAGTATCTAAACCTATCATGTAGTATCTAAACCTATCATGTAGTATCTAAACCTATCATGTAGTATCTAAACCTATCATGTAGTATCTAAACCTATCATGTAGTGTCTAAACCTATCGTGTAGTATCTAAACCTATCGTGTAGTATCTAAACCTATCGTGTAGAATCTAAACCTATCATGTAGAATCTAAACCTATCATGTAGTATCTAAAGCTATCATGTAGAATCTAAACCTTTCATGTAGTATCTAAACCTATCATGTAGTTTCTAAACCTATCATGTAGTATCTAAACCTATCATGAAGTATCTAAACCTATCATGAAGTATCTAAACCTATCATGTAGTATCTAAACCTATCATGTAGTATCTAAACCTATCATGTAGTATCTAAACCTATCATGTAGTATCTAAACCTATCATGTAGTATCTAAACCTATCATGTAGTATCTAAACCTATCATGTAGTATCTAAACCTATCATGTAGTATCTAAACCTATCATGTAGTATCTAAACCTCTCATTTAGTATCTAAACCTGTCATGTAGTATCTAAACATATCATGTAGTCTCTAAACCTATCATGTAGTGTCTAAACCTATCATGTAGTGTCTAAACCTATCATGTAGAATCTAAACCTATCATGTAGAATCTAAACCTTTCATGTAGTATCTAAACCTATCATGTAGTTTCTAAACCTATCATGTAGTATCTAAACCTATCATGAAGTATCTAAACCTATCATGAAGTATCTAAACCTATCATGTAGTATCTAAACCTATCATGTAGTATCTAAACCTATCATGTAGAATCTAAACCTATCGTGTAGAATCTAAACCTATCGTGTAGAATCTAAACCTATCATGTAGTATCTAAAGCTATCATGTAGTATCTAAACCTATCATGTAGAATCTAAACCTATCATGTAGAATCTAAACCTATCATGTAGTATCTAAAGCTATCATGTAGTATCTAAACCTATCATGTAGAATCTAAACCTATCATGTAGAATCTAAACCTATCATGTAGAATCTAAACCTTTCATGTAGTATCTAAACCTATCATGTAGTTTCTAAACCTATCATGTAGTATCTAAACCTATCATGAAGTATCTAAACCTATCATGTAGTATCTAAACCTATCATGTAGTATCTAAACCTATCATGTAGTATCTAAACCTATCATGTAGTATCTAAACCTATCATGTAGTATCTAAACCTATCATGTAGTATCTAAACCTATCATGTAGTATCTAAACCTATCATGTAGTATCTAAACCTATCATGTAGTATCTAAACCTCTCATGTAGTATCTAAACCTGTCATGTAGTATCTAAACATATCATGTAGTCTCTAAACCTATCATGTAGTGTCTAAACCTATCATGTAGTGTCTAAACAAATCATGTAGTGTCTAAACCTGTCATGTAGTATCTAAACCTGTCATGTAGTATCTAAACCTATCATGTAGTATCTAAACCTATCATGTTGTATCTAAACCTATCATGTAGTATCTAAACCTATCATTTAGTATCTAAACCTATCATGTAGTATCTAAACCTATCATGTAGTGTCTAAAACTATCATGTAGTATCTAAACCTATCATGTAGTATCTAAACCTATCATGTAGTGTCTAAACCTATCATGTAGAATCTAAACCTATCATGTAGAATCTAAACCTATCATGTAGAATCTAAACCTATCATGTAGAATCTAAACCTATCATGTAGTATCTAAACCTATCATGTAGTATCTAAACCTATCATGTAGTATCTAAACCTATCATGTAGTGTCTAAACCTATCATGTAGTGTCTAAACCTATCATGTAGTGTCTAACCCTATCATGTAGTATCTAAATCTGTCATGTAGTATCTAAACCTGTCATGTAGTATCTAAACCTATCATGTAGTGTCTAAACCTATCATGTAGTGTCTAAACCTATCATGTAGTGTCTAAACCTATCATGTAGTGTCTAAACCTGTCATGTAGTATCTAAACCTATCATGTAGTATCTAAACCTATCATGTAGTATCTAAACCTATCATGTAGTATCTAAACCTATCATGTAGTATCTAAACCTATCTTGTAGTGTCTAAACCTATCATGTAGAATCTAAACCTATCATGTAGAATCTAAACCTATCATGTAGAATCAAAACCTATCATGTAGAATCTAAACCTATCATGTAGTATCTAAACCTATCATGTAGTATCTAAACCTATCATGTAGTATCTAAACCTATCATGTAGTGTCTAAACCTATCATGTAGTGTCTAAACCTATCGTGTAGTATCTAAACCTATCGTGTAGTATCTAAACCTATCGTGTAGAATCTAAACCTATCGTGTAGAATCTAAACCTATCGTGTAGAATCTAAACCTATCATGTAGTATCTAAAGCTATCATGTAGTATCTAAACCTATCATGTAGAATCTAAACCTATCATGTAGAATCTAAACCTATCATGTAGAATCTAAACCTTTCATGTAGTATCTAAACCTATCATGTAGTTTCTAAACCTATCATGTAGTATCTAAACCTATCATGTAGTATCTAAACCTATCATGTAGTATCCAAACCTATCATGTAGTGTCTAAACCTATCATGTAGTATCTAAACCTATCATGTAGTGTCTAAACCTATCATGTAGTGTCTAAACCTATCATGTAGAATCTAAACCTATCATGTAGAATCTAAACCTATCATGTAGAATCTAAACCTATCATGTAGAATCTAAACCTATCATGTAGTATCTAAACCTATCATGTAGTATCTAAACCTATCATGTAGTATCTAAACCTATCATGTAGTATCTAAACCTATCTTGTAGTGTCTAAACCTATCGTGTAGTATCTAAACCTATCGTGTAGTATCTAAACCTATCGTGTAGAATCTAAACCTATCGTGTAGAATCTAAACCTATCGTGTAGTATCTAAAGCTATCGTGTAGTATCTAAACCTATCGTGTAGAATCTAAACCTATCATGTAGAATCTAAACCTATCATGTAGTATCTAAACCTATCATGTAGTATCTAAACCTATCATGTAGTGTCTAAACCTATCATGTAGAATCTAAACCTATCATGTAGAATCTAAACCTATCATGTAGAATCTAAACCTATCATGTAGTATCTAAACCTATCATGTAGTATCTAAACCTATCATGTAGTATCTAAACCTATCATGTAGTATCTAAACCTATCTTGTAGTGTCTAAACCTATCGTGTAGTATCTAAACCTATCGTGTAGTATCTAAACCTATCGTGTAGAATCTAAACCTATCGTGTAGAATCTAAACCTATCGTGTAGTATCTAAAGCTATCGTGTAGTATCTAAACCTATCGTGTAGAATCTAAACCTATCATGTAGAATCTAAACCTATCATGTAGTATCTAAACCTATCATGTAGTATCTAAACCTATCATGTAGTGTCTAAACCTATCATGTATTGTCTAAACCTGTCATGTAGTATCTAAACCTATCATGTAGTATCTAAACCTATCATGTAGTATCTAAACCTATCATGTAGTATCTAAACCTATCATGTAGTATCTAAACCTATCATTTAGTATCTAAACCTATCATTTAGTATCTAAACCTATCATGTAGTATCTAAACCTATCATGTAGTGTCTAAAACTATCATGTAGTATCTAAACCTATCATGTAGTATCTAAACCTATCATGTAGAATCTAAACCTATCATGTAGAATCTAAACCTATCATGTAGTATCTAAAGCTATCATGTAGTATCTAAACCTATCATGTAGAATCTAAACCTATCATGTAGAATCTAAACCTATCATGTAGAATCTAAACCTTTCATGTAGTATCTAAACCTATCATGTAGTTTCTAAACCTATCATGTAGTATCTAAACCTATCATGAAGTATCTAAACCTATCATGTAGTATCTAAACCTATCATGTAGTATCTAAACCTATCATGTAGTATCTAAACCTATCATGTAGTATCTAAACCTATCATGTCGTATCTAAACCTATCATGTAGTATCTAAACCTATCATGTAGTATCTAAACCTATCATGTAGTATCTAAACCTCTCATGTAGTATCTAACCCTGTCATGTAGTATCTAAACATATCATGTAGTCTCTAAACCTATCATGTAGTGTCTAAACCTATCATGTAGTGTCTAAACAAATCATGTAGTGTCTAAACCTGTCATGTAGTATCTAAACCTGTCATGTAGTATCTAAACCTATCATGTAGTATCTAAACCTATCATGTTGTATCTAAACCTATCATGTAGTATCTAAACCTATCATGTAGTGTCTAAACCTATCATGTAGAATCTAAACCTATCATGTAGAATCTAAACCTATCATGTAGAATCAAAACCTATCATGTAGAATCTAAACCTATCATGTAGTATCTAAACCTATCATGTAGTATCTAAACCTATCATGTAGTATCTAAACCTATCATTTAGTATTTAAACCTATCATGTAGTATCTAAACCTATCATGTAGTGTCTAAAACTATCATGTAGTATCTAAACCTATCATGTAGTATCTAAACCTATCATGTAGTGTCTAAACCTATCATGTAGTATCTAAACCTATCATGTAGTATCTAAACCTATCATGTAGTATCTAAACCTATCATGTAGTATCTAAACCTATCATGTAGTATCTAAACCTATCATGTAGTGTCTAAACCTATCGTGTAGTATCTAAACCTATCGTGTAGTATCTAAACCTATCGTGTAGAATCTAAACCTATCATGTAGAATCTAAACCTATCATGTAGTATCTAAAGCTATCATGTAGAATCTAAACCTTTCATGTAGTATCTAAACCTATCATGTAGTTTCTAAACCTATCATGTAGTATCTAAACCTATCATGAAGTATCTAAACCTATCATGAAGTATCTAAACCTATCATGTAGTATCTAAACCTATCATGTAGTATCTAAACCTATCATGTAGTATCTAAACCTATCATGTAGTATCTAAACCTATCATGTAGTATCTAAACCTATCATGTAGTATCTAAACCTATCATGTAGTATCTAAACCTATCATGTAGTATCTAAACCTATCATGTAGTATCTAAACCTCTCATTTAGTATCTAAACCTGTCATGTAGTATCTAAACATATCATGTAGTCTCTAAACCTATCATGTAGTGTCTAAACCTATCATGTAGTGTCTAAACCTATCATGTAGAATCTAAACCTATCATGTAGAATCTAAACCTTTCATGTAGTATCTAAACCTATCATGTAGTTTCTAAACCTATCATGTAGTATCTAAACCTATCATGAAGTATCTAAACCTATCATGAAGTATCTAAACCTATCATGTAGTATCTAAACCTATCATGTAGTATCTAAACCTATCATGTAGTATCTAAACCTATCATGTAGTATCTAAACCTATCATGTAGTATCTAAACCTATCATGTAGTATCTAAACCTATCATGTAGTATCTAAACCTATCATGTAGTATCTAAACCTATCATGTAGTATCTAAACCTCTCATTTAGTATCTAAACCTGTCATGTAGTATCTAAACATATCATGTAGTCTCTAAACCTATCATGTAGTGTCTAAACCTATCATGTAGTGTCTAAACAAATCTTGTAGTGTCTAAACCTGTCATGTAGTATCTAAACCTGTCATGTAGTATCTAAACCTATCATGTAGTATCTAAACCTATCATGTTGTATCTAAACCTATCATGTAGTATCTAAACCTATCATGTAGTGTCTAAACCTATCATGTAGAGTCTAAACCTATCATGTAGAATCTAAACCTATCATGTAGTATCTAAACCTATCATGTAGTATCTAAACCTATCATGTAGTATCTAAACCTATCATTTAGTATCTAAACCTATCATGTAGTATCTAAACCTATCATGTAGTGTCTAAAACTATCATGTAGTATCTAAACCTATCATGTAGTATCTAAACCTATCATGTAGTGTCTAAAACTATCATGTAGTATCTAAACCTATCATGTAGTATCTAAACCTATCATGTAGTGTCTAAACCTATCATGTAGAGTCTAAACCTATCATGTAGAATCTAAACCTATCATGTAGAATCTAAACCTATCATGTAGAATCTAAACCTATCATGTAGAATCTAAACCTATCAAGTAGTATCTATAGCTATCATGTAGTATCTAAACCTATCATGTAGAATCTAAACCTATCATGTAGAATCTAAACCTATCATGTAGAATCTAAACCTATCATGTAGTATCTAAACCTATCATGTAGTATCTAAACCTATCATGTAGTATCTAAACCTATCATGTAGTGTCTAAACCTATCATGTAGAGTCTAAACCTATCATGTAGAATCTAAACCTATCATGTAGAATCAAAACCTATCATGTAGAATCTAAACCTATCATGTAGTATCTAAAGCTATCATGTAGTATCTAAAGCTATCATGTAGAATCTAAACCTATCATGTAGAATCTAAACCTATCATGTAGAATCTAAACCTATCATGTAGTCTCTAAACATATCATGTAGTCTCTAAACCTATCATGTAGTGTCTAAACCTATCATGTAGTGTTTAAACCTATCATGTAGTGTCTAAACCTGTCATGTAGTATCTAAACCTATCATGTAGTATCTAAACCTATCATGTAGTATCTAAACCTATCATGTAGTATCTAAACCTATCATGTAGTATCTAAACCTATCATGTAGTATCTAAACCTATCATGTAGTGTCTAAACCTATCGTGTAGTATCTAAACCTATCGTGTAGAATCTAAACCTATCATGTAGAAACTAAACCTATCATGTAGAATCTAAACCTATCATGTAGTATCTAAAGCTATCATGTAGTATCTAAACCTATCATGTAGAATCTAAACCTATCTTGTAGAATCTAAACCTATCATGTAGAATCTAAACCTATCATGTAGTATCTAAACCTATCATGTAGTATCTAAAGCTATCATGTAGTATCTAAAGCTATCATGTAGTATCTAAACCTATCATGTAGAATCTAAACCTATCATGTAGAATCTAAACCTATCATGTAGAATCTAAACCTATCATGTAGTATCTAAACATATCATGTAGTCTCTAAACCTATCATGTAGTGTCTAAACCTATCATGTAGTGTTTAAACCTATCATGTAGTGTCTAAACCTGTCATGTAGTATCTAAACCTATCATGTAGTATCTAAACCTATCATGTAGAATCAAAACCTATCATGTAGAATCTAAACCTATCATGTAGTATCTAAACCTATCATGTAGTATCTAAACCTATCATGTAGTATCTAAACCTATCATGTAGTATCTAAACCTATCGTGTAGTGTTTAAACCTATCATGTAGAATCTAAACCTATCATGTAGAATCTAAACCTATCATGTAGAATCTAAACCTATCATGTAGAATCTAAACCTATCATGTAGTATCTAAAGCTATCATGTAGTATCTAAACCTATCATGTAGATTCTAAACCTATCATGTAGAATCTAAACCTATCATGTAGAATCTAAACCTTTCATGTAGTATCTAAACCTATCATGTAGTTTCTAAACCTATCATGTAGTATCTAAACCTATCATGAAGTATCTAAACCTATCATGTAGTATCTAAACCTATCATGTAGTATCTAAACCTATCATGTAGTATCTAAACCTATCATGTAGTATCTAAACCTATCATGTAGTATCTAAACCTATCATGTAGTATCTAAACCTATCATGTAGTATCTAAACCTATCATGTAGTATCTAAACCTCTCATGTAGAATCAAAACCTATCATGTAGAATCTAAACCTATCATGTAGTATCTAAACCTATCATGTAGTATCTAAACCTATCATGTAGTATCTAAACCTATCATTTAGTATTTAAACCTATCATGTAGTATCTAAACCTATCATGTAGTGTCTAAAACTATCATGTAGTATCTAAACCTATCATGTAGTATCTAAACCTATCATGTAGTGTCTAAACCTATCATGTAGTATCTAAACCTATCATGTAGTATCTAAACCTATCATGTAGTATCTAAACCTATCATGTAGTATCTAAACCTATCATGTAGTATCTAAACCTATCATGTAGTGTCTAAACCTATCGTGTAGTATCTAAACCTATCGTGTAGTATCTAAACCTATCGTGTAGAATCTAAACCTATCATGTAGAATCTAAACCTATCATGTAGTATCTAAAGCTATCATGTAGAATCTAAACCTTTCATGTAGTATCTAAACCTATCATGTAGTTTCTAAACCTATCATGTAGTATCTAAACCTATCATGAAGTATCTAAACCTATCATGAAGTATCTAAACCTATCATGTAGTATCTAAACCTATCATGTAGTATCTAAACCTATCATGTAGTATCTAAACCTATCATGTAGTATCTAAACCTATCATGTAGTATCTAAACCTATCATGTAGTATCTAAACCTATCATGTAGTATCTAAACCTATCATGTAGTATCTAAACCTCTCATTTAGTATCTAAACCTGTCATGTAGTATCTAAACATATCATGTAGTCTCTAAACCTATCATGTAGTGTCTAAACCTATCATGTAGTGTCTAAACCTATCATGTAGAATCTAAACCTATCATGTAGAATCTAAACCTTTCATGTAGTATCTAAACCTATCATGTAGTTTCTAAACCTATCATGTAGTATCTAAACCTATCATGAAGTATCTAAACCTATCATGAAGTATCTAAACCTATCATGTAGTATCTAAACCTATCATGTAGTATCTAAACCTATCATGTAGAATCTAAACCTATCGTGTAGAATCTAAACCTATCGTGTAGAATCTAAACCTATCATGTAGTATCTAAAGCTATCATGTAGTATCTAAACCTATCATGTAGAATCTAAACCTATCATGTAGAATCTAAACCTATCATGTAGTATCTAAAGCTATCATGTAGTATCTAAACCTATCATGTAGAATCTAAACCTATCATGTAGAATCTAAACCTATCATGTAGAATCTAAACCTTTCATGTAGTATCTAAACCTATCATGTAGTTTCTAAACCTATCATGTAGTATCTAAACCTATCATGAAGTATCTAAACCTATCATGTAGTATCTAAACCTATCATGTAGTATCTAAACCTATCATGTAGTATCTAAACCTATCATGTAGTATCTAAACCTATCATGTAGTATCTAAACCTATCATGCAGTATCTAAACCTATCATGTAGTATCTAAACCTATCATGTAGTATCTAAACCTCTCATGTAGTATCTAAACCTGTCAAGTAGTATCTAAACATATCATGTAGTCTCTAAACCTATCATGTAGTGTCTAAACCTATCATGTAGTGTCTAAACAAATCATGTAGTGTCTAAACCTGTCATGTAGTATCTAAACCTGTCATGTAGTATCTAAACCTATCATGTAGTATCTAAACCTATCATGTTGTATCTAAACCTATCATGTAGTATCTAAACCTATCATTTAGTATCTAAACCTATCATGTAGTATCTAAACCTATCATGTAGTGTCTAAAACTATCATGTAGTATCTAAACCTATCATGTAGTATCTAAACCTATCATGTAGTGTCTAAACCTATCATGTAGAATCTAAACCTATCATGTAGAATCTAAACCTATCATGTAGAATCTAAACCTATCATGTAGAATCTAAACCTATCATGTAGTATCTAAACCTATCATGTAGTATCTAAACCTATCATGTAGTATCTAAACCTATCATGTAGTATCTAAACCTATCTTGTAGTGTCTAAACCTATCGTGTAGTATCTAAACCTATCGTGTAGTATCTAAACCTATCGTGTAGAATCTAAACCTATCGTGTAGAATCTAAACCTATCGTGTAGTATCTAAAGCTATCGTGTAGTATCTAAACCTATCGTGTAGAATCTAAACCTATCATGTAGAATCTAAACCTATCATGTAGTATCTAAACCTATCATGTAGTATCTAAACCTATCATGTAGTGTCTAAACCTATCATGTATTGTCTAAACCTGTCATGTAGTATCTAAACCTATCATGTAGTATCTAAACCTATCATGTAGTATCTAAACCTATCATGTAGAATCTAAACCTATCGTGTAGAATCTAAACCTATCGTGTAGAATCTAAACCTATCATGTAGTATCTAAAGCTCTCATGTAGTATCTAAACCTATCATGTAGAATCTAAACCTATCATGTAGAATCTAAACCTTTCATGTAGTATCTAAACCTATCATGTAGTTTCTAAACCTATCATGTAGTATCTAAACCTATCATGTAGTATCTAAACCTATCATGTAGTATCCAAACCTATCATGTAGTGTCTAAACCTATCATGTAGTATCTAAACCTATCATGTAGTGTCTAAACCTATCATGTAGTGTCTAAACCTATCATGTAGAATCTAAACCTATCATGTAGAATCTAAACCTATCATGTAGAATCTAAACCTATCATGTAGAATCTAAACCTATCATGTAGTATCTAAACCTATCATGTAGTATCTAAACCTATCATGTAGTATCTAAACCTATCATGTAGTATCTAAACCTATCTTGTAGTGTCTAAACCTATCGTGTAGTATCTAAACCTATCGTGTAGTATCTAAACCTATCGTGTAGAATCTAAACCTATCGTGTAGAATCTAAACCTATCGTGTAGTATCTAAAGCTATCGTGTAGTATCTAAACCTATCGTGTAGAATCTAAACCTATCATGTAGAATCTAAACCTATCATGTAGTATCTAAACCTATCATGTAGTATCTAAACCTATCATGTAGTGTCTAAACCTATCATGTATTGTCTAAACCTGTCATGTAGTATCTAAACCTATCATGTAGTATCTAAACCTATCATGTAGTATCTAAACCTATCATGTAGTATCTAAACCTATCATTTAGTATCTAAACCTATCATTTAGTATCTAAACCTATCATGTAGTATCTAAACCTATCATGTAGTGTCTAAAACTATCATGTAGTATCTAAACCTATCATGTAGTATCTAAACCTATCATGTAGAATCTAAACCTATCATGTAGAATCTAAACCTATCATGTAGTATCTAAAGCTATCATGTAGTATCTAAACCTATCATGTAGAATCTAAACCTATCATGTAGAATCTAAACCTATCATGTAGAATCTAAACCTTTCATGTAGTATCTAAACCTATCATGTAGTTTCTAAACCTATCATGTAGTATCTAAACCTATCATGAAGTATCTAAACCTATCATGTAGTATCTAAACCTATCATGTAGTATCTAAACCTATCATGTGGTATCTAAACCTATCATGTAGTATCTAAACCTATCATGTCGTATCTAAACCTATCATGTAGTATCTAAACCTATCATGTAGTATCTAAACCTATCATGTAGTATCTAAACCTCTCATGTAGTATCTAACCCTGTCATGTAGTATCTAAACATATCATGTAGTCTCTAAACCTATCATGTAGTGTCTAAACCTATCATGTAGTGTCTAAACAAATCATGTAGTGTCTAAACCTGTCATGTAGTATCTAAACCTGTCATGTAGTATCTAAACCTATCATGTAGTATCTAAACCTATCATGTTGTATCTAAACCTATCATGTAGTATCTAAACCTATCATGTAGTGTCTAAGCCTATCATGTAGAATCTAAACCTATCATGTAGAATCTAAACCTATCATGTAGAATCAAAACCTATCATGTAGAATCTAAACCTATCATGTAGTATCTAAACCTATCATGTAGTATCTAAACCTATCATGTAGTATCTAAACCTATCATTTAGTATTTAAACCTATCGTGTAGTATCTAAACCTATCATGTAGTGTCTAAAACTATCATGTAGTATCTAAACCTATCATGTAGTATCTAAACCTATCATGTAGTGTCTAAACCTATCATGTAGTATCTAAACCTATCATGTAGTATCTAAACCTATCATGTAGTATCTAAACCTATCATGTAGTATCTAAACCTATCATGTAGTATCTAAACCTATCATGTAGTGTCTAAACCTATCGTGTAGTATCTAAACCTATCGTGTAGTATCTAAACCTATCGTGTAGAATCTAAACCTATCATGTAGAATCTAAACCTATCATGTAGTATCTAAAGCTATCATGTAGAATCTAAACCTTTCATGTAGTATCTAAACCTATCATGTAGTTTCTAAACCTATCATGTAGTATCTAAACCTATCATGAAGTATCTAAACCTATCATGAAGTATCTAAACCTATCATGTAGTATCTAAACCTATCATGTAGTATCTAAACCTATCATGTAGTATCTAAACCTATCATGTAGTATCTAAACCTATCATGTAGTATCTAAACCTATCATGTAGTATCTAAACCTATCATGTAGTATCTAAACCTATCATGTAGTATCTAAACCTATCATGTAGTATCTAAACCTCTCATTTAGTATCTAAACCTGTCATGTAGTATCTAAACATATCATGTAGTCTCTAAACCTATCATGTAGTGTCTAAACCTATCATGTAGTGTCTAAACCTATCATGTAGAATCTAAACCTATCATTTTACATTTACATTTAAGTCATTTAGCAGACGCTCTTATCCAGAGCGACTTACAAATTGGAAAGTTCATATCATGTAGAATCTAAACCTTTCATGTAGTATCTAAACCTATCATGTAGTTTCTAAACCTATCATGTAGTATCTAAACCTATCATGAAGTATCTAAACCTATCATGAAGTATCTAAACCTATCATGTAGTATCTAAACCTATCATGTAGTATCTAAACCTATCATGTAGAATCTAAACCTATCGTGTAGAATCTAAACCTATCGTGTAGAATCTAAACCTATCATGTAGTATCTAAAGCTATCATGTAGTATCTAAACCTATCATGTAGAATCTAAACCTATCATGTAGAATCTAAACCTATCATGTAGTATCTAAAGCTATCATGTAGTATCTAAACCTATCATGTAGAATCTAAACCTATCATGTAGAATCTAAACCTATCATGTAGAATCTAAACCTTTCATGTAGTATCTAAACCTATCATGTAGTTTCTAAACCTATCATGTAGTATCTAAACCTATCATGAAGTATCTAAACCTATCATGTAGTATCTAAACCTATCATGTAGTATCTAAACCTATCATGTAGTATCTAAACCTATCATGTAGTATCTAAACCTATCATGTAGTATCTAAACCTATCATGTAGTATCTAAACCTATCATGTAGTATCTAAACCTATCATGTAGTATCTAAACCTCTCATGTAGTATCTAAACCTGTCATGTAGTATCTAAACATATCATGTAGTCTCTAAACTACATGAATATGTATGAACTTTCCAATTTGTAAGTCGCTCTGGATAAGAGCGTCTGCTAAATGACTTTGTAAATGTTGTAAATGACTTTGTAAACCTATCATGTAGTGTCTAAACCTATCATGTAGTGTCTAAACAAATCATGTAGTGTCTAAACCTGTCATGTAGTATCTAAACCTGTCATGTAGTATCTAAACCTATCATGTAGTATCTAAACCTATCATGTTGTATCTAAACCTATCATGTAGTATCTAAACCTATCATTTAGTATCTAAACCTATCATGTAGTATCTAAACCTATCATGTAGTGTCTAAAACTATCATGTAGTATCTAAACCTATCATGTAGTATCTAAACCTATCATGTAGTGTCTAAACCTATCATGTAGAATCTAAACCTATCATGTAGAATCTAAACCTATCATGTAGAATCTAAACCTATCATGTAGAATCTAAACCTATCATGTAGTATCTAAACCTATCATGTAGTATCTAAACCTATCATGTAGTATCTAAACCTATCATGTAGTGTCTAAACCTATCATGTAGTGTCTAAACCTATCATGTAGTGTCTAACCCTATCATGTAGTATCTAAATCTGTCATGTAGTATCTAAACCTGTCATGTAGTATCTAAACCTATCATGTAGTGTCTAAACCTATCATGTAGTGTCTAAACCTATCATGTAGTGTCTAAACCTATCATGTAGTGTCTAAACCTGTCATGTAGT
Source organism: Salvelinus fontinalis (assembly GCF_029448725.1). NCBI lineage: Eukaryota > Metazoa > Chordata > Actinopteri > Salmoniformes > Salmonidae > Salvelinus > Salvelinus fontinalis. Next base: position 777,527 of record NW_026600235.1, read on the forward strand.
ATCTAAACCTATCATGTAGTATCTAAACCTATCATGTAGTATCTAAACCTATCATGTAGTATCTAAACCTATCATGTAGTATCTAAACCTATCTTGTAGTGTCTAAACCTATCATGTAGAATCTAAACCTATCATGTAGAATCTAAACCTATCATGTAGAATCAAAACCTATCATGTAGAATCTAAACCTATCATGTAGTATCTAAACCTATCATGTAGTATCTAAACCTATCATGTAGTATCTAAACCTATCATGTAGTGTCTAAACCTATCATGTAGTGTCTAAACCTATCGTGTAGTATCTAAACCTATCGTGTAGTATCTAAACCTATCGTGTAGAATCTAAACCTATCGTGTAGAATCTAAACCTATCGTGTAGAATCTAAACCTATCATGTAGTATCTAAAGCTATCATGTAGTATCTAAACCTATCATGTAGAATCTAAACCTATCATGTAGAATCTAAACCTATCATGTAGAATCTAAACCTTTCATGTAGTATCTAAACCTATCATGTAGTTTCTAAACCTATCATGTAGTATCTAAACCTATCATGTAGTATCTAAACCTATCATGTAGTATCCAAACCTATCATGTAGTGTCTAAACCTATCATGTAGTATCTAAACCTATCATGTAGTGTCTAAACCTATCATGTAGTGTCTAAACCTATCATGTAGAATCTAAACCTATCATGTAGAATCTAAACCTATCATGTAGAATCTAAACCTATCATGTAGAATCTAAACCTATCATGTAGTATCTAAACCTATCATGTAGTATCTAAACCTATCATGTAGTATCTAAACCTATCATGTAGTATCTAAACCTATCTTGTAGTGTCTAAACCTATCGTGTAGTATCTAAACCTATCGTGTAGTATCTAAACCTATCGTGTAGAATCTAAACCTATCGTGTAGAATCTAAACCTATCGTGTAGTATCTAAAGCTATCGTGTAGTATCTAAACCTATCGTGTAGAATCTAAACCTATCATGTAGAATCTAAACCTATCATGTAGTATCTAAACCTATCATGTAGTATCTAAACCTATCATGTAGTGTCTAAACCTATCATGTATTGTCTAAACCTGTCATGTAGTATCTAAACCTATCATGTAGTATCTAAACCTATCATGTAGTATCTAAACCTATCATGTAGAATCTAAACCTATCGTGTAGAATCTAAACCTATCGTGTAGAATCTAAACCTATCATGTAGTATCTAAAGCTATCATGTAGTATCTAAACCTATCATGTAGAATCTAAACCTATCATGTAGAATCTAAACCTATCATGTAGAATCTAAACCTTTCATGTAGTATCTAAACCTATCATGTAGTTTCTAAACCTATCATGTAGTATCTAAACCTATCATGTAGTATCTAAACCTATCATGTAGTATCCAAACCTATCATGTAGTGTCTAAACCTATCATGTAGTATCTAAACCTATCATGTAGTGTCTAAACCTATCATGTAGTGTCTAAACCTATCATGTAGAATCTAAACCTATCATGTAGAATCTAAACCTATCATGTAGAATCTAAACCTATCATGTAGAATCTAAACCTATCATGTAGTATCTAAACCTATCATGTAGTATCTAAACCTATCATGTAGTATCTAAACCTATCATGTAGTATCTAAACCTATCTTGTAGTGTCTAAACCTATCGTGTAGTATCTAAACCTATCGTGTAGTATCTAAACCTATCGTGTAGAATCTAAACCTATCGTGTAGAATCTAAACCTATCGTGTAGTATCTAAAGCTATCGTGTAGTATCTAAACCTATCGTGTAGAATCTAAACCTATCATGTAGAATCTAAACCTATCATGTAGTATCTAAACCTATCATGTAGTATCTAAACCTATCATGTAGTGTCTAAACCTATCATGTATTGTCTAAACCTGTCATGTAGTATCTAAACCTATCATGTAGTATCTAAACCTATCATGTAGTATCTAAACCTATCATGTAGTATCTAAACCTATCATGTAGTATCTAAACCTATCATTTAGTATCTAAACCTATCATTTAGTATCTAAACCTATCATGTAGTATCTAAACCTATCATGTAGTGTCTAAAACTATCATGTAGTATCTAAACCTATCATGTAGTATCTAAACCTATCATGTAGAATCTAAACCTATCATGTAGAATCTAAACCTATCATGTAGTATCTAAAGCTATCATGTAGTATCTAAACCTATCATGTAGAATCTAAACCTATCATGTAGAATCTAAACCTATCATGTAGAATCTAAACCTTTCATGTAGTATCTAAACCTATCATGTAGTTTCTAAACCTATCATGTAGTATCTAAACCTATCATGAAGTATCTAAACCTATCATGTAGTATCTAAACCTATCATGTAGTATCTAAACCAATCATGTAGTATCTAAACCTATCATGTAGTATCTAAACCTATCATGTCGTATCTAAACCTATCATGTAGTATCTAAACCTATCATGTAGTATCTAAACCTATCATGTAGTATCTAAACCTCTCATGTAGTATCTAACCCTGTCATGTAGTATCTAAACATATCATGTAGTCTCTAAACCTATCATGTAGTGTCTAAACCTATCATGTAGTGTCTAAACAAATCATGTAGTGTCTAAACCTGTCATGTAGTATCTAAACCTGTCATGTAGTATCTAAACCTATCATGTAGTATCTAAACCTATCATGTTGTATCTAAACCTATCATGTAGTATCTAAACCTATCATGTAGTGTCTAAACCTATCATGTAGAATCTAAACCTATCATGTAGAATCTAAACCTATCATGTAGAATCAAAACCTATCATGTAGAATCTAAACCTATCATGTAGTATCTAAACCTATCATGTAGTATCTAAACCTATCATGTAGTATCTAAACCTATCATTTAGTATTTAAACCTATCATGTAGTATCTAAACCTATCATGTAGTGTCTAAAACTATCATGTAGTATCTAAACCTATCATGTAGTATCTAAACCTATCATGTAGTGTCTAAACCTATCATGTAGTATCTAGACCTATCATGTAGTATCTAAACCTATCATGTAGTATCTAAACCTATCATGTAGTATCTAAACCTATCATGTAGTATCTAAACCTATCATGTAGTGTCTAAACCTATCGTGTAGTATCTAAACCTATCGTGTAGTATCTAAACCTATCGTGTAGAATCTAAACCTATCATGTAGAATCTAAACCTATCATGTAGTATCTAAAGCTATCATGTAGAATCTAAACCTTTCATGTAGTATCTAAACCTATCATGTAGTTTCTAAACCTATCATGTAGTATCTAAACCTATCATGAAGTATCTAAACCTATCATGAAGTATCTAAACCTATCATGTAGTATCTAAACCTATCATGTAGTATCTAAACCTATCATGTAGTATCTAAACCTATCATGTAGTATCTAAACCTATCATGTAGTATCTAAACCTATCATGTAGTATCTAAACCTATCATGTAGTATCTAAACCTATCATGTAGTATCTAAACCTATCATGTAGTATCTAAACCTCTCATTTAGTATCTAAACCTGTCATGTAGTATCTAAACATATCATGTAGTCTCTAAACCTATCATGTAGTGTCTAAACCTATCATGTAGTGTCTAAACCTATCATGTAGAATCTAAACCTATCATGTAGAATCTAAACCTTTCATGTAGTATCTAAACCTATCATGTAGTTTCTAAACCTATCATGTAGTATCTAAACCTATCATGAAGTATCTAAACCTATCATGAAGTATCTAAACCTATCATGTAGTATCTAAACCTATCATGTAGTATCTAAACCTATCATGTAGTATCTAAACCTATCATGTAGTATCTAAACCTATCATGTAGTATCTAAACCTATCATGTAGTATCTAAACCTATCATGTAGTATCTAAACCTATCATGTAGTATCTAAACCTATCATGTAGTATCTAAACCTCTCATTTAGTATCTAAACCTGTCATGTAGTATCTAAACATATCATGTAGTCTCTAAACCTATCATGTAGTGTCTAAACCTATCATGTAGTGTCTAAACAAATCTTGTAGTGTCTAAACCTGTCATGTAGTATCTAAACCTGTCATGTAGTATCTAAACCTATCATGTAGTATCTAAACCTATCATGTTGTATCTAAACCTATCATGTAGTATCTAAACCTATCATGTAGTGTCTAAACCTATCATGTAGAGTCTAAACCTATCATGTAGAATCTAAACCTATCATGTAGTATCTAAACCTATCATGTAGTATCTAAACCTATCATGTAGTATCTAAACCTATCATTTAGTATCTAAACCTATCATGTAGTATCTAAACCTATCATGTAGTGTCTAAAACTATCATGTAGTATCTAAACCTATCATGTAGTATCTAAACCTATCATGTAGTGTCTAAAACTATCATGTAGTATCTAAACCTATCATGTAGTATCTAAACCTATCATGTAGTGTCTAAACCTATCATGTAGAGTCTAAACCTATCATGTAGAATCTAAACCTATCATGTAGAATCTAAACCTATCATGTAGAATCTAAACCTATCATGTAGAATCTAAACCTATCAAGTAGTATCTATAGCTATCATGTAGTATCTAAACCTATCATGTAGAATCTAAACCTATCATGTAGAATCTAAACCTATCATGTAGAATCTAAACCTATCATGTAGTATCTAAACCTATCATGTAGTATCTAAACCTATCATGTAGTATCTAAACCTATCATGTAGTGTCTAAACCTATCATGTAGAGTCTAAACCTATCATGTAGAATCTAAACCTATCATGTAGAATCAAAACCTATCATGTAGAATCTAAACCTATCATGTAGTATCTAAAGCTATCATGTAGTATCTAAAGCTATCATGTAGAATCTAAACCTATCATGTAGAATCTAAACCTATCATGTAGAATCTAAACCTATCATGTAGTCTCTAAACATATCATGTAGTCTCTAAACCTATCATGTAGTGTCTAAACCTATCATGTAGTGTTTAAACCTATCATGTAGTGTCTAAACCTGTCATGTAGTATCTAAACCTATCATGTAGTATCTAAACCTATCATGTAGTATCTAAACCTATCATGTAGTATCTAAACCTATCATGTAGTATCTAAACCTATCATGTAGTATCTAAACCTATCATGTAGTGTCTAAACCTATCGTGTAGTATCTAAACCTATCGTGTAGAATCTAAACCTATCATGTAGAAACTAAACCTATCATGTAGAATCTAAACCTATCATGTAGTATCTAAAGCTATCATGTAGTATCTAAACCTATCATGTAGAATCTAAACCTATCTTGTAGAATCTAAACCTATCATGTAGAATCTAAACCTATCATGTAGTATCTAAACCTATCATGTAGTATCTAAAGCTATCATGTAGTATCTAAAGCTATCATGTAGTATCTAAACCTATCATGTAGAATCTAAACCTATCATGTAGAATCTAAACCTATCATGTAGAATCTAAACCTATCATGTAGTATCTAAACATATCATGTAGTCTCTAAACCTATCATGTAGTGTCTAAACCTATCATGTAGTGTTTAAACCTATCATGTAGTGTCTAAACCTGTCATGTAGTATCTAAACCTATCATGTAGTATCTAAACCTATCATGTAGAATCAAAACCTATCATGTAGAATCTAAACCTATCATGTAGTATCTAAACCTATCATGTAGTATCTAAACCTATCATGTAGTATCTAAACCTATCATGTAGTATCTAAACCTATCGTGTAGTGTTTAAACCTATCATGTAGAATCTAAACCTATCATGTAGAATCTAAACCTATCATGTAGAATCTAAACCTATCATGTAGAATCTAAACCTATCATGTAGTATCTAAAGCTATCATGTAGTATCTAAACCTATCATGTAGAATCTAAACCTATCATGTAGAATCTAAACCTATCATGTAGAATCTAAACCTTTCATGTAGTATCTAAACCTATCATGTAGTTTCTAAACCTATCATGTAGTATCTAAACCTATCATGAAGTATCTAAACCTATCATGTAGTATCTAAACCTATCATGTAGTATCTAAACCTATCATGTAGTATCTAAACCTATCATGTAGTATCTAAACCTATCATGTAGTATCTAAACCTATCATGTAGTATCTAAACCTCTCATGTAGTATCTAAACCTGTCATGTAGTATCTAAACATATCATGTAGTCTCTAAACCTATCATGTAGTGTCTAAACCTATCATGTAGTGTCTAAACAAATCATGTAGTGTCTAAACCTGTCATGTAGTATCTAAACCTGTCATGTAGTATCTAAACCTATCATGTAGTATCTAAACCTATCATGTTGTATCTAAACCTATCATGTAGTATCTAAACCTATCATATGTTACCAAGGTAGCTTAGCAGTTCAGACGTATTTTTCCGTGTTGTCGTGTCGTGTCCTGTATATATATATATTTACACCTTTTCTTCACATATCTTTTATTTATTTTATTATCCAAGAACTCAACTACAAAAGCTTTCCTGCAAAAGCTTTCCTGCAACCCGCTTCACCAATTACAATAAGTACTATTCACCTCAATCTGAAAATCCATCGTGGAAGATAGCCAGGGGCTAATTCAGAAGCTAGCCTGAAAGCTAATCCAGAAGCTACTCCGATAGCTAGCCAGAAGCTAATCTGTAGCTGCCCCGAAATTAGCCGGTTTGCTGGCTAGCGTTGGTGTTTCAGCTGCCCACGTTTTGCGGTCATCAGCTATTCCTCTAGCTCGATAATCTACCGGCACTTTAGTGCAACGCGACTCGGACCGGAGCATTCCGGGACTTTTTTTCTCTCAGTTTCCCCGGATTCCAACCGCAGCCTCAGCCTCTATTTTGCACCTTGATTTCGCAGCTAGCTAGCTGCATACCGTGTGACTATTGGCTTACGTCGACCCCGGAGCTAACTCAAATCATGCTGGAGCTAGCCAGCTGAGGAGTTCCATCACCATCCGGACCCGCTCCTTTGTTGCTGCTGCAGATACGGAACCCCACCGGGCCTTCACGACTGACTGCCGACGTTATCTGCCCGAGGGATTTATCCAACCGGCACCTCCGTCCCGGCGTTACCTGAACGCTCATCTGAGGCCCGCTAATCGTTAGCTGTCTTATCGGCTGCTATCTGAAGAAAACCCCACTACACGGAACCTACCGACGGAAACGCACGAGGTATCTACAAACAGACCTCCATCCTATGCTGCTACCGATAGCCATATACCCGGCCAGCTGTCTGGATCGCCACGACCCCAACCAACCTCTACTCACTGGACCCTTATTTATCACTCGATTAAGCTTGCCTCTCCTTAATGTAAATATGCCTTGTCCATTGCTGTTCTGGTTAGTGTTTATTGGCTTATTTCACTGTAGAGATTCTAGCCCTGCTCTCTATACCATATCCAACCCTGCAGTTCCACCACCCACATATGCGATGACATCACCTGGTTTCAATGATGTTTCTAGAGACAAGATCTCTCTCATCATCACTCAATACCTAGGTTTACCTCCACTGTATTCACATCCTACCATACCTTTGTCTGTACATTATTCCTTTAAACTATTTTATCGCCCCCAGAAACTTCCTTTTACTCTCTGCTCTGGTAGCTCTAGGCGACCAATTCTCATAGCTTTTAGCCGTACTATTATCCTACTTCTCCTCTGTTCCTCTGGTGATGTAGAGGTGAATCCAGGCCCTGCAGTACCTGGCTCCACTCCTATTCCCCAGGCGCTCTCTTTTGATGACTTCTGTAACCGTAATAGCCTTGGCTTCATGCATGTTAACATTAGGAGCCTCCTCCCTAAGTTTGTTTTGTTCACTGCTTTAGCACACTCTACCAACCCGGATGTATTAGCCGTGTCTGAATCCTGGCTTAGAAAGACCACCAAAAATTCAGACATTTTTATCCCCAATTACAATATTTTCAGACAAGATAGAACGGCCAAAGGGGGCGGTGTTGCAATCTACTGCAAAGACTGCCTGCAGAGTTCTGTTATACTATCCAGGTCTGTTCCCAAACAATTTGAACTTCTACTTTTAAAAATCCACCTCTCTAAAAACAAGTCTCTCACCGTTGCCGCCTGCTATAGACCACCCTCTGCCCCCAGCTGTGCTCTGGACACTATATGTGAACTGATTGCCCCCCATCTATCTTCAGAGCTCGTGCTGCTAGGCGACCTAAATTTGAACATGCTCAACACCCCAGCCACCCTACAATCTAAGCTTGATGCCCTCAATCTCACACAAATTATTAATGAACCTACCAGGTACCACCCCAATTCCGTAAACACGGGTACCCTCATAGATATCATCCTAACAAACTTGCCCTCCAAATACACCTCTGCTGTTTTTAACCAAGATCTCAGCGATCACTGCCTCATTGCCTGCATCCGTAATGGGTCAGCGGTCAAACGACCTCCACTCATCACTGTCAAACGCTCCCTGAAACACTTCAGCGAGCAGGCCTTCCTAATTGACCTGGCCGGGGTATCCTGGAAGGATATTGATCTCATCCCGTCAGTAGAGGATGCCTGGTCATTTTTTAAAAATGCCTTCCTCACCATCTTGAATAAGCATGCCCCATTCAAGAAATTTAGAACCAGGAACAGATATAGCCCTTGGTTCTCTCCTGACCTGACTGCCCTTAACCAACAGAAAAACATCCTATGGCGTTCTGCATTAGCATCGAACAGCCCCCGTGATATGCAACTTTTCAGGGAAGCCAGAAACCAATATACACAGGCAGTTAGAACAGCCAAGGCTAGCTTTTTCAAGCAGAAATTTGCTTCCTGCAACACAAATTCAAAAAAGTTCTGGGACACCGTAAAGTCCATGGAGAATAAGAACACCTCCTCCCAGCTTCCAACCGCCCTGAAGATAGGAAACACTGTCACCACCGACAAATCCACTATAATTGAGAATTTCAATAAGCATTTTTCTACGGCTGGCCATGCTTTCCACCTGGCTACCCCTACCCGGGACAACAGCACTGCCCTCCCCTCTGCTACTCGCCCAAGCCTTCCCCATTTCTCTTTCTCCCAAATACAGTCAGCTGATGTTCTTAATGAGCTGCAAAATCTGGACCCTTACAAATCAGCCGGGCTAGATAATCTGGACCCTTTCTTTCTAAAACTATCTGCTGAAATTGTTGCCACCCCTATTACTAGCCTCTTCAACCTCTCTTTCGTGTCGTCTGAGATACCCAAAGATTGGAAAGCAGCTGCGGTTATCCCCCTCTTCAAAGGGGGGGACACCCTTGACCCTAACTGCTACAGACCTATATCTATCCTACCCTGCCTTTCTAAGGTCTTCGAAAGCCAAGTCAACAAACAGATTACCGACCATTTCGAATCACACCACACCTTCTCCGCTATGCAATCTGGTTTCAGAGCTGGTCATGGGTGCACCTCAGCCACGCTCAAGGTCATAAACGATATCGTAACCGCCATCGATAGGAAACAATACTGTGCAGCCGTATTCATTGACCTGGCCAAGGCTTTTGACTCTGTCAATCACCACATCCTCATTGGCAGACTCGACAGCCTTGGTTTCTCTAATGATTGCCTCGCCTGGTTCACCAACTACTTCTCTGATAGAGTTCAGTGTGTCAAATCGGAGGGTCTGTTGTCCGGGCCTCTGGCAGTCTCTATGGGGGTGCCACAGGGTTCAATTCTTGGACCGACTCTCTTCTCTGTTTACATCAATGATGTCGCTCTTGCTGCTGGTGATTCTCTGATCCACCTCTACGCAGACGACACTATTCTGTATACTTCTGGCCCTTCTTTTGACACTGTGTTAACAACCCTCCAGGCGAGCTTCAATGCCATACAACTCTCCTTCCGTGGCCTCCAACTGCTCTTAAATACAAGTAAAACCAAATGCATGCTCTTCAACCGATCGCTGCCTGCTCCGGCCCGCCTGTCCAACATCACTACTTTGGACGGCTCTGACTTAGAATATGTGGACAACTACAAATACCTAGGTGTCTGGTTAGACTGTAAACTCTCCTTCCAGACCCACATCAAACATCTCCAATCCAAAGTCAAATCTAGAATTGGCTTCCTATTCCGCAACAAAGCATCCTTTACTCATGCTGCCAAACATACCCTTGTAAAACTGACCATCCTACCAATCCTCGACTTCGGTGATGTCATTTACAAAATAGCCTCCAAAACCCTACTCAATAAATTGGATGCAGTCTATCACAGTGCCATCCGTTTTGTCACCAAAGCCCCATATACTACCCACCACTGCGACCTGTACACTCTCGTTGGCTGGCCCTCGCTTCATACTCGTCGCCAAACCCATTGGTTCCAGGTCATCTACAAGACCCTGCTAGGTAAAGTCCCCCCTTATCTCAGCTCGCTGGTCACCATAGCAGCACCTACCTGTAGCACGCGCTCCAGCAGGTATATCTCTCTAGTCACCCCCAAAACCAATTCTTCCTTTGGACGCCTCTCCTTCCAGTTCTCTGCTGCCAATGACTGGAACGAACTACAAAAATCTCTGAAACTGGAAACACCTATCTCCCTCACTAGCTTTAAGCACCAGCTGTCAGAGCAGCTCATAGATTACTGCACCTGTACATAACCCATCTACAATTTAGCCCAAACAACTACCTCTTTACCTACTGTATTTATTTATTAATTTATTTTGCTCCTTTGCACCCCATTATTTCTGTCTCTACTTTGCACTTTCTTCCAATGCAAACCAACCATTCCAGTGTTTTTTTTAGTTTTTATTTTACTTGCTGTGTTGTACTCACTTCGCCTCCATGGCCTTTTTATATTTTTATTTATTTATACATATATCTGTTTGCCTTCACCTCCCTTATCTCACCTCACTTGCTCACATTGTATATAGACTTATTTTTTTTATCTTTTTCACTGTATTATTGACTATATGTTTGTTTTTACTCCATGTGTAACTATGTGTTGTTGTATGTGTCGAACTGCTTTGCTTTATCTTGGCCAGGTCGCAATTGTAAATGAGAACGTGTTCTCAATTTGCATACCTGGTTAAATAAAGGTTAAATAAATAAATAAATAAATAAATAAAAATTTAGTATCTAAACCTATCATGTAGTATCTAAACCTATCATGTAGTGTCTAAAACTATCATGTAGTATCTAAACCTATCATGCAGTATCTAAACCTATCATGTAGTGTCTAAACCTATCATGTAGAATCTAAACCTATCATGTAGAATCTAAACCTATCATGTAGAATCTAAACCTATCATGTAGAATCTAAACCTATCATGTAGTATCTAAACCTATCATGTAGTATCTAAACCTATCATGTAGTATCTAAACCTATCATGTAGTGTCTAAACCTATCATGTAGTGTCTAAACCTATCATGTAGTGTCTAAACCTATCATGTAGTATCTAAACCTGTCATGTAGTATCTAAACCTGTCATGTAGTATCTAAACCTATCATGTAGTGTCTAAACCTATCATGTAGTGTCTAAACCTATCATGTAGTGTCTAAACCTATCATGTAGTGTCTAAACCTGTCATGTAGTATCTAAACCTATCATGTAGTATCTAAACCTATCATGTAGTATCTAAACCTATCATGTAGTATCTAAACCTATCATGTAGTGTCTAAACCTATCATGTAGTGTCTAAACCTATCATGTAGAATCTAAACCTATCATGTAGAATCTAAACCTATCATGTAGAATCTAAACCTATCATGTAGAATCTAAACCTATCATGTAGTATCTAAACCTATCATGTAGTATCTAAACCTATCATGTAGTATCTAAACCTATCATGTAGTATCTAAACCTATCTTGTAGTGTCTAAACCTATCGTGTAGTATCTAAACCTATCGTGTAGTATCTAAACCTATCGTGTAGAATCTAAACCTATCGTGTAGAATCTAAACCTATCGTGTAGTATCTAAAGCTATCGTGTAGTATCTAAACCTATCGTGTAGAATCTAAACCTATCATGTAGAATCTAAACCTATCATGTAGTATCTAAACCTATCATGTAGTATCTAAACCTATCATGTAGTGTCTAAACCTATCATGTATTGTCTAAACCTGTCATGTAGTATCTAAACCTATCATGTAGTATCTAAACCTATCATGTAGTATCTAAACCTATCATGTAGAATCTAAACCTATCGTGTAGAATCTAAACCTATCGTGTAGAATCTAAACCTATCATGTAGTATCTAAAGCTATCATGTAGTATCTAAACCTATCATGTAGAATCTAAACCTATCATGTAGAATCTAAACCTATCATGTAGAATCTAAACCTTTCATGTAGTATCTAAACCTATCATGTAGTTTCTAAACCTATCATGTAGTATCTAAACCTATCATGTAGTATCTAAACCTATCATGTAGTATCCAAACCTATCATGTAGTGTCTAAACCTATCATGTAGTATCTAAACCTATCATGTAGTGTCTAAACCTATCATGTAGTGTCTAAACCTATCATGTAGAATCTAAACCTATCATGTAGAATCTAAACCTATCATGTAGAATCTAAACCTATCATGTAGAATCTAAACCTATCATGTAGTATCTAAACCTATCATGTAGTATCTAAACCTATCATGTAGTATCTAAACCTATCATGTAGTATCTAAACCTATCTTGTAGTGTCTAAACCTATCGTGTAGTATCTAAACCTATCGTGTAGTATCTAAACCTATCGTGTAGAATCTAAACCTATCGTGTAGAATCTAAACCTATCGTGTAGTATCTAAAGCTATCGTGTAGTATCTAAACCTATCGTGTAGAATCTAAACCTATCATGTAGAATCTAAACCTATCATGTAGTATCTAAACCTATCATGTAGTATCTAAACCTATCATGTAGTGTCTAAACCTATCATGTATTGTCTAAACCTGTCATGTAGTATCTAAACCTATCATGTAGTATCTAAACCTATCATGTAGTATCTAAACCTATCATGTAGTATCTAAACCTATCATGTAGTATCTAAACCTATCATTTAGTATCTAAACCTATCATTTAGTATCTAAACCTATCATGTAGTATCTAAACCTATCATGTAGTGTCTAAAACTATCATGTAGTATCTAAACCTATCATGTAGTATCTAAACCTATCATGTAGAATCTAAACCTATCATGTAGAATCTAAACCTATCATGTAGTATCTAAAGCTATCATGTAGTATCTAAACCTATCATGTAGAATCTAAACCTATCATGTAGTATCTAAACCTCTCATGTAGTATCTAAACCTGTCATGTAGTATCTAAACATATCATGTAGTCTCTAAACCTATCATGTAGTGTCTAAACCTATCATGTAGTGTCTAAACAAATCATGTAGTGTCTAAACCTGTCATGTAGTATCTAAACCTGTCATGTAGTATCTAAACCTATCATGTAGTATCTAAACCTATCATGTTGTATCTAAACCTATCATGTAGTATCTAAACCTATCATGTAGTGTCTAAACCTATCATGTAGAATCTAAACCTATCATGTAGAATCTAAACCTATCATGTAGAATCAAAACCTATCATGTAGAATCTAAACCTATCATGTAGTATCTAAACCTATCATGTAGTATCTAAACCTATCATGTAGTATCTAAACCTATCATTTAGTATTTAAACCTATCATGTAGTATCTAAACCTATCATGTAGTGTCTAAAACTATCATGTAGTATCTAAACCTATCATGTAGTATCTAAACCTATCATGTAGTGTCTAAACCTATCATGTAGTATCTAAACCTATCATGTAGTATCTAAACCTATCATGTAGTATCTAAACCTATCATGTAGTATCTAAACCTATCATGTAGTATCTAAACCTATCATGTAGTGTCTAAACCTATCGTGTAGTATCTAAACCTATCGTGTAGTATCTAAACCTATCGTGTAGAATCTAAACCTATCATGTAGAATCTAAACCTATCATGTAGTATCTAAAGCTATCATGTAGAATCTAAACATTTCATGTAGTATCTAAACCTATCATGTAGTTTCTAAACCTATCATGTAGTATCTAAACCTATCATGAAGTATCTAAACCTATCATGAAGTATCTAAACCTATCATGTAGTATCTAAACCTATCATGTAGTATCTAAACCTATCATGTAGTATCTAAACCTATCATGTAGTATCTAAACCTATCATGTAGTATCTAAACCTATCATGTAGTATCTAAACCTATCATGTAGTATCTAAACCTATCATGTAGTATCTAAACCTATCATGTAGTATCTAAACCTCTCATTTAGTATCTAAACCTGTCATGTAGTATCTAAACATATCATGTAGTCTCTAAACCTATCATGTAGTGTCTAAACCTATCATGTAGTGTCTAAACCTTTCATGTAGAATCTAAACCTATCATGTAGTATCTAAACCTATCATGTAGAATCTAAACCTTTCATGTAGTATCTAAACCTATCATGTAGTTTCTAAACCTATCATGTAGTATCTAAACCTATCATGAAGTATCTAAACCTATCATGAAGTATCTAAACCTATCATGTAGTATCTAAACCTATCATGTAGTATCTAAACCTATCATGTAGTATCTAAACCTATCATGTAGTATCTAAACCTATCATGTAGTATCTAAACCTATCATGTAGTATCTAAACCTATCATGTAGTATCTAAACCTATCATGTAGTATCTAAACCTATCATGTAGTATCTAAACCTCTCATTTAGTATCTAAACCTGTCATGTAGTATCTAAACATATCATGTAGTCTCTAAACCTATCATGTAGTGTCTAAACCTATCATGTAGTGTCTAAACAAATCATGTAGTGTCTAAACCTGTCATGTAGTATCTAAACCTGTCATGTAGTATCTAAACCTATCATGTAGTATCTAAACCTATCATGTTGTTTCTAAACCTATCATGTAGTATCTAAACCTATCATGTAGTGTCTAAACCTATCATGTAGAGTCTAAACCTATCATGTAGAATCTAAACCTATCATGTAGTATCTAAACCTATCATGTAGTATCTAAACCTATCATGTAGTATCTAAACCTATCATTTAGTATCTAAACCTATCATGTAGTATCTAAACCTATCATGTAGTGTCTAAAACTATCATGTAGTATCTAAACCTATCATGTAGTATCTAAACCTATCATGTAGTGTCTAAAACTATCATGTAGTATCTAAACCTATCATGTAGTATCTAAACCTATCATGTAGTGTCTAAACCTATCATGTAGAGTCTAAACCTATCATGTAGAATCTAAACCTATCATGTAGAATCTAAACCTATCATGTAGAATCTAAACCTATCATTTAGAATCTAAACCTATCAAGTAGTATCTATAGCTATCATGTAGTATCTAAACCTATCATGTAGAATCTAAACCTATCATGTAGAATCTAAACCTATCATGTAGAATCTAAACCTATCATGTAGTATCTAAACCTATCATGTAGTATCTAAACCTATCATGTAGTATCTAAACCTATCATGTAGTGTCTAAACCTATCATGTAGAGTCTAAACCTATCATGTAGAATCTAAACCTATCATGTAGAATCAAAACCTATCATGTAGAATCTAAACCTATCATGTAGTATCTAAAGCTATCATGTAGTATCTAAAGCTATCATGTAGAATCTAAACCTATCATGTAGAATCTAAACCTATCATGTAGAATCTAAACCTATCATGTAGTCTCTAAACATATCATGTAGTCTCTAAACCTATCATGTAGTGTCTAAACCTATCATGTAGTGTTTAAACCTATCATGTAGTGTCTAAACCTGTCATGTAGTATCTAAACCTATCATGTAGTATCTAAACCTATCATGTAGTATCTAAACCTATCATGTAGTATCTAAACCTATCATGTAGTATCTAAACCTATCATGTAGTATCTAAACCTATCATGTAGTGTCTAAATCTATCGTGTAGTATCTAAACCTATCGTGTAGAATCTAAACCTATCATGTAGAAACTAAACCTATCATGTAGAATCTAAACCTATCATGTAGTATCTAAAGCTATCATGTAGTATCTAAACCTATCATGTAGAATCTAAACCTATCTTGTAGAATCTAAACCTATCATGTAGAATCTAAACCTATCATGTAGTATCTAAACCTATCATGTAGTATCTAAAGCTATCATGTAGTATCTAAAGCTATCATGTAGTATCTAAACCTATCATGTAGAATCTAAACCTATCATGTAGAATCTAAACCTATCATGTAGAATCTAAACCTATCATGTAGTATCTAAACATATCATGTAGTCTCTAAACCTATCATGTAGTGTCTAAACCTATCATGTAGTGTTTAAACCTATCATGTAGTGTCTAAACCTGTCATGTAGTATCTAAACCTATCATGTAGTATCTAAACCTATCATGTAGAATCAAAACCTATCATGTAGAATCTAAACCTATCATGTAGTATCTAAACCTATCATGTAGTATCTAAACCTATCATGTAGTATCTAAACCTATCATGTAGTATCTAAACCTATCGTGTAGTGTTTAAACCTATCGTGTAGTATCTAAACCTATCATGTAGAATCTAAACCTATCATGTAGAATCTAAACCTATCATGTAGAATCTAAACCTATCATGTAGTATCTAAAGCTATCATGTAGTGTCTAAACCTATCATGTAGTATCTAAACCTATCTTGTAGTATCTAAACCTATCATGTAGAATCTAAACCTTTCATGTAGTATCTAAACCTATCATGTAGTTTCTAAACCTATCATGTAGTATCTAAACCTATCATGAAGTATCTAAACCTATCATGTAGTATCAAAACCTATCATGTAGAATCTAAACCTATCATGTAGTATCTAAACCTATCATGTAGTATCTAAACCTATCATGTAGTATCTAAACCTATCATGTAGTGTCTAAACCTATCATGTAGTGTCTAAACCTATCGTGTAGTATCTAAACCTATCGTGTAGTATCTAAACCTATCGTGTAGAATCTAAACCTATCGTGTAGAATCTAAACCTATCGTGTAGAATCTAAACCTATCATGTAGTATCTAAAGCTATCATGTAGTATCTAAACCTATCATGTAGAATCTAAACCTATCATGTAGAATCTAAACCTATCATGTAGAATCTAAACCGTTCATGTAGTATCTAAACCTATCATGCAGTTTCTAAACCTATCATGTAGTATCTAAACCTATCATTTAGTATCTAAACCTATCATGTAGTATCTAAACCTATCATGTAGTATCTAAACCTATCACAAGAACAGGGCTCCGGGCAGCCGAGCGGAAATGGAGGAAAACTCGCCTCCCTGCGGACCTGGCATCCTTTCACTCCCTCCTCTCTACATTTTCCTCTTCTGTCTCTGCTGCTAAAGCCACTTTCTACCACTCTAAATTCCAAGCATCTGCCTCTAACCCTAGGAAGCTCTTTGCCACCTTCTCCTCCCTCCTGAATCCTCCTCCCCCTCCCCCCCCCTCCTCCCTCTCTGCAGACGACTTCGTCAACCATTTTGAAAAGAAGGTCGACGACATCCGATCCTCGTTCGCTAAGTCAAACGACACCGCTGGTTCTGCTCACACTGCCCAACCCTGTGCTTTGACCTCTTTCTCCCCTCTCTCTCCAGATGAAATCTCGCGTCTTGTGACGGCCGGCCGCCCAACAACCTGCCCGCTTGACCCTATCCCCTCCTCTCTTCTCCAGACCATTTCCGGAGACCTTCTACCTTACCTCACCTCGCTCATCAACTCATCCTTGACCGCTGGCTACGTCCCTTCCGTCTTCAAGAGAGCGAGAGTTGCACCCCTTCTGAAAAAACCTACACTCGATCCCTCCGATGTCAACAACTACAGACCAGTATCCCTTCTTTCTTTTCTCTCCAAAACTCTTGAACGTGCCGTCCTTGGCCAGCTCTCCTGCTATCTCTCTCAGAATGACCTTCTTGATCCAAATCAGTCAGGTTTCAAGACTAGTCACTCAACTGAGACTGCTCTTCTCTGTATCACGGAGGCGCTCCGCACTGCTAAAGCTAACTCTCTCTCCTCTGCTCTCATCCTTCTAGACCTATCGGCTGCCTTCGATACTGTGAACCATCAGATCCTCCTCTCCACCCTCTCCGAGTTGGGCATCTCCGGCACGGCCCACGCTTGGATTGCGTCCTACCTGACAGGTCGCTCCTACCAGGTGGCGTGGCGAGAATCTGTCTCCTCACCACGCGCTCTCACCACTGGTGTCCCCCAGGGCTCTGTTCTAGGCCCTCTCCTATTCTCGCTATACACCAAGTCACTTGGCTCTGTCATAACCTCACATGGTCTCTCCTATCATTGCTATGCAGACGACACACAATTAATCTTCTCCTTTCCCCCTTCTGATGACCAGGTGGCGAATCGCATCTCTGCATGTCTGGCAGACATATCAGTGTGGATGACGGATCACCACCTCAAGCTGAACCTCGGCAAGACGGAGCTGCTCTTCCTCCCGGGGAAGGACTGTCCGTTCCATGATCTCGCCATCACGGTTGACAACTCCATTGTGTCCTCCTCCCAGAGCGCTAAGAACCTTGGCGTGATCCTGGACAACACCCTGTCGTTCTCCACCAACATCAAGGCGGTGGCCCGTTCCTGTAGGTTCATGCTCTACAACATCCGCAGAGTACGACCCTGCCTCACACAGGAAGCGGCGCAGGTCCTAATCCAGGCACTTGTCATCTCCCGTCTGGATTACTGCAACTCGCTGCTGGCTGGGCTCCCTGCCTGTGCCATTAAACCCCTACAACTCATCCAGAACGCCGCAGCCCGTCTGGTGTTCAACCTTCCCAAGTTCTCTCACGTCACCCCGCTCCTCCGCTCTCTCCACTGGCTTCCAGTTGAAGCTCGCATCCGCTACAAGACCATGGTGCTTGCCTACGGAGCTGTGAGGGGAACGGCACCTCAGTACCTTCAGGCTCTGATCAGGCCCTACACCCAAACAAGGGCACTGCGTTCATCCACCTCTGGCCTGCTCGCCTCCCTACCACTGAGGAAGTACAGTTCCCGCTCAGCCCAGTCAAAACTGTTCGCTGCTCTGGCCCCCCAATGGTGGAACAAACTCCCTCACGACGCCAGGACAGCGGAGTCAATCACCACCTTCCGGAGACACCTGAAACCCCACCTCTTCAAGGAATACCTAGGATAAAGCAATCCTTCTGCCCCCCCCCCCCCCCCCCTCCCTTAAAAGATCTGATGCACTATTGTAAAGTGGCTGTTCCACTGGATGTCATAAGGTGAATGCACCAATTTGTAAGTCGCTCTGGATAAGAGCGTCTGCTAAATGACTTAAATGTAAATGTAAAATGTGTCTAAAACTATCATGTAGTATCTAAACCTATCATGTAGTATCTAAACCTATCATGTAGTGTCTAAACCTATCATGTAGAGTCTAAACCTATCATGTAGAATCTAAACCTATCATGTAGAATCTAAACCTATCATGTAGAATCTAAACCTATCATGTAGAATCTAAACCTATCAAGTAGTATCTATAGCTATCATGTAGTATCTAAACCTATCATGTAGAATCTAAACCTATCATGTAGAATCTAAACCTATCATGTAGAATCTAAACCTATCATGTAGTATCTAAACCTATCATGTAGTATCTAAACCTATCATGTAGTATCTAAACCTATCATGTAGTGTCTAAACCTATCATGTAGAGTCTAAACCTATCATGTAGAATCTAAACCTATCATGTAGAATCAAAACCTATCATGTAGAATCTAAACCTATCATGTAGTATCTAAAGCTATCATGTAGTATCTAAAGCTATCATGTAGAATCTAAACCTATCATGTAGAATCTAAACCTATCATGTAGAATCTAAACCTATCATGTAGTCTCTAAACATATCATGTAGTCTCTAAACCTATCATGTAGTGTCTAAACCTATCATGTAGTGTTTAAACCTATCATGTAGTGTCTAAACCTGTCATGTAGTATCTAAACCTATCATGTAGTATCTAAACCTATCATGTAGTATCTAAACCTATCATGTAGTATCTAAACCTATCATGTAGTATCTAAACCTATCATGTAGTATCTAAACCTATCATGTAGTGTCTAAACCTATCGTGTAGTATCTAAACCTATCGTGTAGAATCTAAACCTATCATGTAGAAACTAAACCTATCATGTAGAATCTAAACCTATCATGTAGTATCTAAAGCTATCATGTAGTATCTAAACCTATCATGTAGAATCTAAACCTATCTTGTAGAATCTAAACCTATCATGTAGAATCTAAACCTATCATGTAGTATCTAAAGCTATCATGTAGTATCTAAAGCTATCATGTAGTATCTAAACCTATCATGTAGAATCTAAACCTATCATGTAGAATCTAAACCTATCATGTAGAATCTAAACCTATCATGTAGTATCTAAACATATCATGTAGTCTCTAAACCTATCATGTAGTGTCTAAACCTATCATGTAGTGTTTAAACCTATCATGTAGTGTCTAAACCTGTCATGTAGTATCTAAACCTATCATGTAGTATCTAAACCTATCATGTAGAATCAAAACCTATCATGTAGAATCTAAACCTATCATGTAGTATCTAAACCTATCATGTAGTATCTAAACCTATCATGTAGTATCTAAACCTATCATGTAGTATCTAAACCTATCGTGTAGTGTTTAAACCTATCGTGTAGTATCTAAACCTATCATGTAGAATCTAAACCTATCATGTAGAATCTAAACCTATCATGTAGAATCTAAACCTATCATGTAGTATCTAAAGCTATCATGTAGTATCTAAACCTATCATGTAGAATCTAAACCTATCATGTAGAATCTAAACCTATCATGTAGAATCTAAACCTTTCATGTAGTATCTAAACCTATCATGTAGTTTCTAAACCTATCATGTAGTATCTAAACCTATCATGAAGTATCTAAACCTATCATGTAGTATCTAAACCTATCATGTAGTATCTAAACCTATCATGTAGTATCTAAACCTATCATGTAGTATCTAAACCTATCATGTAGTATCTAAACCTATCATGTAGTATCTAAACCTATCATGTAGTATCTAAACCTATCATGTAGTATCTAAACCTCTCATGTAGTATCTAAACCTGTCATGTAGTATCTAAACATATCATGTAGTCTCTAAACCTATCATGTAGTGTCTAAACCTATCATGTAGTGTCTAAACAAATCATGTAGTGTCTAAACCTGTCATGTAGTATCTAAACCTGTCATGTAGTATCTAAACCTATCATGTAGTATCTAAACCTATCATGTTGTATCTAAACCTATCATGTAGTATCTAAACCTATCATTTAGTATCTAAACCTATCATGTAGTATCTAAACCTATCATGTAGTGTCTAAAACTATCATGTAGTATCTAAACCTATCATGTAGTATCTAAACCTATCATGTAGTGTCTAAACCTATCATGTAGAATCTAAACCTATCATGTAGAATCTAAACCTATCATGTAGAATCTAAACCTATCATGTAGAATCTAAACCTATCATGTAGTATCTAAACCTATCATGTAGTATCTAAACCTATCATGTAGTATCTAAACCTATCATGTAGTGTCTAAACCTATCATGTAGTGTCTAAACCTATCATGTAGTGTCTAAACCTATCATGTAGTATCTAAACCTGTCATGTAGTATCTAAACCTGTCATGTAGTATCTAAACCTATCATGTAGTGTCTAAACCTATCATGTAGTATCTAAACCTATCTTGTAGTATCTAAACCTATCATGTAGTATCTAAACCTATCATGTAGTATCTAAACCTATCTTGTAGTGTCTAAACCTATCATGTAGAATCTAAACCTATCATGTAGAATCTAAACCTATCATGTAGAATCAAAACCTATCATGTAGAATCTAAACCTATCATGTAGTATCTAAACCTATCATGTAGTATCTAAACCTATCATGTAGTATCTAAACCTATCATGTAGTGTCTAAACCTATCATGTAGTGTCTAAACCTATCGTGTAGTATCTAAACCTATCGTGTAGTATCTAAACCTATCGTGTAGAATCTAAACCTATCGTGTAGAATCTAAACCTATCGTGTAGAATCTAAACCTATCATGTAGTATCTAAAGCTATCATGTAGAATCTAAACCTATCGTGTAGAATCTAAACCTATCATGTAGAATCTAAACCTATAATGTAGTATCTAAAGCTATCATGTAGTATCTAAACCTATCATGTAGAATCTAAACCTATCATGTAGAATCTAAACCTATCATGTAGAATCTAAACCTATCATGTAGTATCTAAACCTATCATGTAGTATCTAAACCTATCATGTAGTGTCTAAAACTATCATGTAGAGTCTAAACCTATCATGTAGAATCTTAACATATCATGTAGAATCTAAACCTATCATGTAGTATCTAAACCTATCATGTAGTATCTAAACCTGTCATGTAGTATCTAAACCTGTCATGTAGTATCTAAACATATCATGTAGTCTCTAAACCTATCATGTAGTGTCTAAACCTATCATGTAGTGTCTAAACCTGTTATGTAGTATCTAAACCTATCATGTAGTATCTAAACCTATCATGTAGTATCTAAACCTATCATGTAGTATCTAAACCTATCATGTAGTATCTAAACCTATCATGTAGTATCTAAACCTATCATGTAGTATCTAAACCTATCATATAGTGTCTAAACCTATCATGTAGTATCTAAACCTATCATGTAGAGTCTAAACCTATCATGTAGAGTCTAAACCTATCATGTAGAATCTAAACCTATCATGTAGAATCTAAACCTATCATGTAGTATCTAAACCTATCATGTAGTGTCTAAAACTATCATGTAGTATCTAAACCTATCATGTAGTATCTAAACCTATCATGTAGTGTCTAAACCTATCATGTAGAATCTAAACCTATCATGTAGAATCTAAACCTATCATGTAGAATCTAAACCTATCATGTAGAATCTAAACCTATCATGTAGAATCTAAACCTATCATGTAGTATCTAAAGCTATCATGTAGTATCTAAACCTATCATGTAGAATCTAAACCTATCATGTAGAATCTAAACCTATCATGTAGTATCTAAACCTATCATGTAGTATCTAAACCTATCATGTAGTGTCTAAACCTATCATGTAGTGTCTAAACCTATCATGTAGAATCAAAACCTATCATGTAGAATCAAAACCTATCATGTAGAATCTAAACCTATCATGTAGTGTCTAAACCTATCATGTAGTATCTAAACCCATCGTGTAGTATCTAAACCTATCGTGTAGACTCTAAACCTATCGTGTAGAATCTAAACCTATCGTGTAGAATCTAAACCTATCGTGTAGTATCTAAAGCTATCGTGTAGTATCTAAACCTATCGTGTAGAATCTAAACCTATCGTGTAGAATCTAAACCTATCGTGTAGTATCTAAAGCTATCGTGTAGTATCTAAACCTATCGTGTAGAATCTAAACCTATCGTGTAGAATCTAAACCTATCGTGTAGTATCTAAACCTATCTTGTAGTATCTAAACCTATCATGTAGTATCTAAACCTATCATGTAGTATCTAAACCTATCATGTAGTATCTAAACCTATCATGTAGAATCTAAACCTATCATGTAGTGTTTAAACATATCATGTAGTCTCTAAACCTATCATGTAGTGTCTAAACCTATCATGTAGTGTTTAAACCTATCATGTAGTGTCTAAACCTGTCATGTAGTATCTAAACCTATCATGTAGTATCTAAACCTATCATGTAGAATCAAAACCTATCATGTAGAATCTAAACCTATCATGTAGTATCTAAACCTATCATGTAGTATCTAAACCTATCATGTAGTATCTAAACCTATCATGTAGTATCTAAACCTATCGTGTAGTGTCTAAACCTATCGTGTAGTATCTAAACCTATCGTGTTGTATCTAAACCTATCATGTAGAATCTAAACCTATCATGTAGAATCTAAACCTATCATGTAGTATCTAAACCTATCATGTAGTATCTAAACCTGTCATGTAGTATCTAAACCTGTCATGTAGTATCTAAACCTATCATGTAGTGTCTAAACCTATCATGTAGTGTCTAAACCTATCATGTAGTGTCTAAACCTATCATGTAGTGTCTAAACCTGTCATGTAGTATCTAAACCTATCATGTAGTATCTAAACCTATCATGTAGTATCTAAACCTATCATGTAGTATCTAAACCTATCATGTAGTATCTAAACCTATCATTTAGTATCTAAACCTATCATGTAGTATCTAAACCTATCATGTAGTGTCTAAAACTATCATGTAGTATCTAAACCTATCATGTAGTATCTAAACCTATCATGTAGTGTCTAAACCTATCATGTAGAATCTAAACCTATCATGTAGAATCTAAACCTATCATGTAGAATCTAAACCTATCATGTAGAATCTAAACCTATCATGTAGAATCTAAACCTATAATGTAGTATCTAAAGCTATCATGTAGTATCTAAACCTATCATGTAGAATCTAAACCTATCATGTAGAATCTAAACCTATCATGTAGAATCTAAACCTATCATGTAGTATCTAAACCTATCATGTAGTATCTAAACCTATCATGTAGTGTCTAAAACTATCATGTAGAGTCTAAACCTATCATGTAGAATCTTAACATATCATGTAGAATCTAAACCTATCATGTAGTATCTAAACCTATCATGTAGTATCTAAACCTGTCATGTAGTATCTAAACCTGTCATGTAGTATCTAAACATATCATGTAGTCTCTAAACCTATCATGTAGTGTCTAAACCTATCATGTAGTGTCTAAACCTGTTATGTAGTATCTAAACCTATCATGTAGTATCTAAACCTATCATGTAGTATCTAAACCTATCATGTAGTATCTAAACCTATCATGTAGTATCTAAACCTATCATGTAGTATCTAAACCTATCATGTAGTATCTAAACCTATCATATAGTGTCTAAACCTATCATGTAGTATCTAAACCTATCATGTAGAGTCTAAACCTATCATGTAGAGTCTAAACCTATCATGTAGAATCTAAACCTATCATGTAGAATCTAAACCTATCATGTAGTATCTAAACCTATCATGTAGTGTCTAAAACTATCATGTAGTATCTAAACCTATCATGTAGTATCTAAACCTATCATGTAGTGTCTAAACCTATCATGTAGAATCTAAACCTATCATGTAGAATCTAAACCTATCATGTAGAATCTAAACCTATCATGTAGAATCTAAACCTATCATGTAGAATCTAAACCTATCATGTAGTATCTAAAGCTATCATGTAGTATCTAAACCTATCATGTAGAATCTAAACCTATCATGTAGAATCTAAACCTATCATGTAGTATCTAAACCTATCATGTAGTATCTAAACCTATCATGTAGTGTCTAAACCTATCATGTAGTGTCTAAACCTATCATGTAGAATCAAAACCTATCATGTAGAATCAAAACCTATCATGTAGAATCTAAACCTATCATGTAGTGTCTAAACCTATCATGTAGTATCTAAACCCATCGTGTAGTATCTAAACCTATCGTGTAGACTCTAAACCTATCGTGTAGAATCTAAACCTATCGTGTAGAATCTAAACCTATCGTGTAGTATCTAAAGCTATCGTGTAGTATCTAAACCTATCGTGTAGAATCTAAACCTATCGTGTAGAATCTAAACCTATCGTGTAGTATCTAAAGCTATCGTGTAGTATCTAAACCTATCGTGTAGAATCTAAACCTATCGTGTAGAATCTAAACCTATCGTGTAGTATCTAAACCTATCTTGTAGTATCTAAACCTATCATGTAGTATCTAAACCTATCATGTAGTATCTAAACCTATCATGTAGTATCTAAACCTATCATGTAGTATCTAAACCTATCATGTAGTATCTAAACCTGTCATGTAGTATCTAAACCTGTCATGTAGTATCTAAACATATCATGTAGTCTCTAAACCTATCATGTAGTGTCTAAACCTGTCATGTAGTATCTAAACCTATCATGTAGTATCTAAACCTGTCATGTAGTATCTAAACCTATCATGTAGTATCTAAACCTATCATGTAGTATCTAAACCTATCATTTAGTATCTAAACCTATCATGTAGTATCTAAACCTATCATGTAGTGTCTAAAACTATCATGTAGAATCTAAACATATCATGTAGAATCAAAACCTATCATGTAGAATCTAAACCTATCATGTAGTATCTAAACCTATCATGTAGTATCTAAACCTATCATGTAGTATCTAAACCTATCATGTAGTATCTAAACCTATCATGTAGTGTCTAAACCTATCGTGTAGTGTCTAAACCTATCGTGTAGTGTCTAAACCTGTCGTGTAGTGTCTAAACCTGTCGTGTAGTATCTAAACCTATCGTGTAGTATCTAAACCTATCGTGTAGTATCTAAACCTATCGTGTAGTATCTAAACCTATCATGTAGTATCTAAACCTATCATGTAGTATCTAAACCTATCATGTAGTATCTAAACCTATCATGTAGTATCTAAACCTATCATGTAGTATCTAAACCTATCATGTAGTATCTAAACCTATCATGTAGTATCTAAACCTGTCATGTAGTATCTAAACCTGTCATGTAGTCTCTAAACATATCATGTAGTCTCTAAACCTATCATGTAGTGTCTAAACCTATCATGTAGTATCTAAACCTATCATGTAGTATCTAAACCTATCATGTAGTGTCTAAACCTGTCATGTAGTATCTAAACCTATCATGTAGTATCTAAACCTATCATGTAGTATCTAAACATATCATGTAGTATCTAAACCTATCATGTAGTATCTAAACCTATCATGTAGTATCTAAACCTATCATGTAGTATCTAAACCTATCATGTAGTATCTAAACCTATCATGTAGTGTCTAAAACTATCATGTAGTATCTAAACCTATCATGTAGTATCTAAACCTATCATGTAGTGTCTAAACCTATCATGTAGAGTCTAAACCTATCATGTAGAATCTAAACCTATCATGTAGAATCTAAACCTATCATGTAGAATCTAAACCTATCATGTAGTATCTAAACCTATCATGTAGTATCTAAACCTATCATGTAGAATCTAAACCTATCATGTAGAATCTAAACCTATCATGTAGAATCTAAACTTTTCATGTAGAATCTAAACCTATCATGTAGAATCTAAACCTATCATGTAGAATCTAAACCTATCATGTAGAATCTAAACCTATCATGTAGTATCTAAACCTGTCATGTAGTATCTAAACCTATCATGTAGTATCTAAACCTATCATGTAGTATCTAAACCTATCATGTAGTATCTAAACCTATCATGTAGTACCTAAACCTATCATGTAGTATCTAAACCTATCATGTAGTATCTAAACCTATCGTGTAGTATCTAAACCTATCATGTAGTATCTAAACCTATCATGTAGTATCTAAACATATCATGTAGTATCTAAACCTATCATGTAGTATCTAAACCTATCATGTAGTATCTAAACCTGTCATGTAGTATCTAAAACTATCATGTAGTGTCTAAACCTGTCATGTAGTGTCTAAACCTATCATGTAGTATCTAAACCTATCATGTAGTATCTAAACCTATCATGTAGTATCTAAACCTATCATGTAGTATCTAAACCTATCATGTAGTATCTAAACCTATCATGTAGTATCTAAACCTATCATGTAGTATCTAAACCTATCATGTAGTGTCTAAACCTAACATGTAGAGTCTAAACCTATCATGTAGAGTCTAAACCTATCATGTAGAATCTAAACCTATCATGTAGAATCTAAACCTATCATGTAGTATCTAAACCTATCATGTAGTATCTAAATCTATCATGTAGAATCTAAACCTATCATGTAGAATCTAAACTTTTCATGTAGAATCTAAACCTATCATGTAGAATCTAAACTTTTCATGTAGAATCTAAACCTATCATGTAGAATCTAAACCTATCATGTAGAATCTAAACCTATCATGTAGTATCTAAACCTATCATGTAGAATCTAAACCTATCATGTAGAATCTAAACCTATCATGTAGAATCTAAACCTATCATGTAGTATCTAAACCTATCATGTAGTATCTAAACCTATCATGTAGTATCTAAACCTATCATGTAGTATCTAAACCTATCATGTAGTATCTAAACCTATCATGTAGTATCTAAACCTATCATGTAGTATCTAAACCTATCATGTAGTATCTAAACCTATCATGTAGTATCTAAACCTATCATGTAGTATCTAAACCTATCATGTAGTATCTAAACCTATCATGTAGTATCTAAACCTATCATGTAGTATCTAAACCTATCATGTAGTATCTAAACCTGTCATGTAGTATCTAAACCTGTCATGTAGTATCTAAACCTATCATGTAGTGTCTAAACCTATCATGTAGTGTCTAAACCTATCATGTAGTGTCTAAACCTATCATGTAGTGTCTAAATCTATCATGTAGAGTCTAAACCTATCATGTAGAATCTAAACCTATCATGTAGAATCTAAACCTATCATGTAGAATCTAAACCTATCATGTAGTATCTAAACCTATCATGTAGTATCTAAACCTATCATGTAGAATCTAAACCTATCATGTAGAATCTAAACTTTTCATGTAGAATCTAAACCTATCATGTAGAATCTAAACCTATCATGTAGAATCTAAACCTATCATGTAGTATCTAAACCTATCATGTAGAATCTAAACCTATCATGTAGAATCTAAACCTATCATGTAGAATCTAAACCTATCATGTAGTATCTAAACCTATCATGTAGTATCTAAACCTATCATGTAGTATCTAAACCTATCATGTAGTATCTAAACCTATCATGTAGTATCTAAACCTATCATGTAGTATCTAAACCTATCATGTAGTATCTAAACCTATCATGTAGTATCTAAACCTATCATGTAGTATCTAAACCTATCATGTAGTATCTAAACCTATCATGTAGTATCTAAACCTATCATGTAGTATCTAAACCTATCATGTAGTATCTAAACCTATCATGTAGTATCTAAACCTGTCATGTAGTATCTAAACCTGTCATGTAGTATCTAAACCTATCATGTAGTGTCTAAACCTATCATGTAGTGTCTAAACCTATCATGTAGTGTCTAAACCTATCATGTAGTGTCTAAACCTGTCATGTAGTATCTAAACCTATCATGTAGTATCTAAACCTATCATGTAGTATCTAAACCTATCATGTAGTATTTAAACCTATCATGTAGTATCTAAACCTATCATGTAGTATCTAAACCTATCATGTAGTGTCTAAAACTATCATGTAGTATCTAATCCTATCATGTAGTATCTAAACCTATCATGTAGTGTCTAAACCTATCATGTAGAGTCTAAACCTATCATGTAGAATCTAAACCTATCATGTAGTATCTAAACCTGTCATGTAGTATCTAAACCTGTCATGTAGTCTCTAAACATATCATGTAGTCTCTAAACCTATCATGTAGTGTCTAAAACTATCATGTAGTGTCTAAACCTATCATGTAGTATCTAAACCTATCATGTAGTATCTAAACCTATCATGTAGTATCTAAACCTATCATGTAGTATCTAAACCTATCATGTAGTATCTAAACATATCATGTAGTATCTAAACCTATCATGTAGTATTTAAACCTATCATGTAGTATCTAAACCTGTCATGTAGTATCTAAACCTGTCATGTAGTATCTAAACCTATCATGTAGTCTCTAACCCTTTCATGTAGTGTCTAAACCTATCATGTTGTGTCTAAACCTATCATGTAGTGTCTAAACCTGTCATGTAGTATCTAAACCTATCATGTAGTATCTAAACCTATCATGTAGTATCTAAACCTATCATGTAGTATCTAAACCTATCATGTAGTATCTAAACCTATCATTTAGTATCTAAACCTATCATGTAGTATCTAAACCTATCATGTAGTATCTAAACCTATCATGTAGTGTCTAAAACTATCATGTAGTATCTAAACCTATCATGTAGTATCTAAACCTATCATGTAGTATCTAAACCTATCATGTAGTGTCTAAATCTATCATGTAGAGTCTAAACCTATCATGTAGAATCTAAACCTATCATGTAGAATCTAAACCTATCATGTAGTATCTAAACCTATCATGTAGTATCTAAACCTATCATGTAGAATCTAAACTTTTCATGTAGAATCTAAACCTATCATGTAGAATCTAAACCTATCATGTAGAATCTAAACCTATCATGTAGAATCTAAACCTATCATGTAGAATCTAAACCTATCATGTAGTATCTAAACCTATCATGTAGAATCTAAACCTATCATGTAGTATCTAAACCTATCATGTAGTATCTAAACCTATCATGTAGTATCTAAACCTATCATGTAGTATCTAAACCTATCATGTAGTATCTAAACCTATCATGTAGTATCTAAACCTATCATGTAGTACCTAAACCTATCATGTAGTATCTAAACCTATCATGTAGTATCTAAACCTATCATGTAGTATCTAAACCTATCATGTAGTATCTAAACCTATCATGTAGTATCTAAACCTATCATGTAGTATCTAAACCTATCATGTAGTATCTAAACCTATCATGTAGTATCTAAACCTATCATGTAGTATCTAAACCTATCATGTAGTATCTAAACCTGTCATGTAGTATCTAAACCTGTCATGTAGTATCTAAACCTGTCATGTAGTGTCTAAACCTATCATGTAGTGTCTAAACCTGTCATGTAGTGTCTAAACCTGTCATGTAGTATCTAAACCTATCATGTAGTATCTAAACCTATCATGTAGTATCTAAACCTATCATGTAGTATCTAAACCTATCATTTAGTATCTAAACCTATCATTTAGTATCTAAACCTATCATGTAGTATCTAAACCTATCATGTAGTGTCTAAAACTATCATGTAGTATCTAATCCTATCATGTAGTGTCTAAACCTATCATGTAGTGTCTAAACCTATCATGTAGAGTCTAAACCTATCATGTAGAATCTAAACCTATCATGTAGTATCTAAACCTATCATGTAGTATCTAAACCTATCATGTAGTGTCAAAACCTATCATGTAGTATCTAAACCTATCATGTAGTATCTAAACCTATCATGTAGAATCTAAACCTATGATGTAGAATCTAAACCTATCATGTAGAATCTAAACCTATCATGTAGTCTCTAAACCTATCATGTAGTATCTAAACCTATCATGTAGTATCTAAACCTATCATGTAGTATCTAAACCTATCATGTAGTATCTAAACCTATCATGTAGTATCTAAACCTATCATGTAGTATCTAAACCTGTCATGTAGTATCTAAACCTGTCATGTAGTATCTAAACCTGTCATGTAGTGTCTAAACCTATCATGTAGTGTCTAAACCTGTCATGTAGTGTCTAAACCTGTCATGTAGTATCTAAACCTATCATGTAGTATCTAAACCTATCATGTAGTATCTAAACCTATCATGTAGTATCTAAACCTATCATGTAGTATCTAAACCTATCATTTAGTATCTAAACCTATCATTTAGTATCTAAACCTATCATGTAGTATCTAAACCTATCATGTAGTGTCTAAAACTATCATGTAGTATCTAATCCTATCATGTAGTGTCTAAAACTATCATGTAGTATCTAAACCTATCATGTAGTATCTAAACCTATCATGTAGTATCTAAACCTGTCATGTAGTATCTAAACATATCATGTAGTCTCTAAACCTATCATGTAGTGTCTAAACCTATCATGTAGTGTCTAAACCTGTTATGTAGTATCTAAACATATCATGTAGTCTCTAAACCTATCATGTAGTGTCTAAACCTATCATGTAGTGTCTAAACCTGTTATGTAGTATCTAAACCTATCATGTAGTATCTAAACCTATCATGTAGTATCTAAACCTATCATGTAGTATCTAAACCTATCATGTAGTATCTAAACCTATCATGTAGTGTCTAAACCTATCATGTAGTATCTAAACCTATCATGTAGAGTCTAAACCTATCATGTAGAGTCTAAACCTATCATGTAGAATCTAAACCTATCATGTAGAATCTAAACCTATCATGTAGTATCTAAACCTATCATGTAGTGTCTAAAACTATCATGTAGTATCTAAACCTATCATGTAGTATCTAAACCTATCATGTAGTGTCTAAACCTATCATGTAGTATCTAAACCTATCATTTAGTATCTAAACCTATCATTTAGTATCTAAACCTATCATGTAGTATCTAAACCTATCATGTAGTGTCTAAAACTATCATGTAGTATCTAATCCTATCATGTAGTGTCTAAACCTATCATGTAGTATCTAAACCTATCATGTAGTATCTAAACCTATCATGTAGTGTCTAAACCTATCATGTAGTATCTAAACCTATCATGTAGTATCTAAACCTATCATGTAGAATCTAAACCTATGATGTAGAATCTAAACCTATCATGTAGAATCTAAACCTATCATGTAGTCTCTAAACCTATCATGTAGTATCTAAACCTATCATGTAGTATCTAAACCTATCATGTAGTATCTAAACCTATCATGTAGTATCTAAACCTATCATGTAGTATCTAAACCTATCATGTAGTATCTAAACCTGTCATGTAGTATCTAAACCTGTCATGTAGTATCTAAACCTGTCATGTAGTGTCTAAACCTATCATGTAGTGTCTAAACCTGTCATGTAGTGTCTAAACCTGTCATGTAGTATCTAAACCTATCATGTAGTATCTAAACCTATCATGTAGTATCTAAACCTATCATGTAGTATCTAAACCTATCATGTAGTATCTAAACCTATCATTTAGTATCTAAACCTATCATTTAGTATCTAAACCTATCATGTAGTATCTAAACCTATCATGTAGTGTCTAAAACTATCATGTAGTATCTAATCCTATCATGTAGTGTCTAAAACTATCATGTAGTATCTAAACCTATCATGTAGTATCTAAACCTATCATGTAGTATCTAAACCTGTCATGTAGTATCTAAACATATCATGTAGTCTCTAAACCTATCATGTAGTGTCTAAACCTATCATGTAGTGTCTAAACCTGTTATGTAGTATCTAAACATATCATGTAGTCTCTAAACCTATCATGTAGTGTCTAAACCTATCATGTAGTGTCTAAACCTGTTATGTAGTATCTAAACCTATCATGTAGTATCTAAACCTATCATGTAGTATCTAAACCTATCATGTAGTATCTAAACCTATCATGTAGTATCTAAACCTATCATGTAGTGTCTAAACCTATCATGTAGTATCTAAACCTATCATGTAGAGTCTAAACCTATCATGTAGAGTCTAAACCTATCATGTAGAATCTAAACCTATCATGTAGAATCTAAACCTATCATGTAGTATCTAAACCTATCATGTAGTGTCTAAAACTATCATGTAGGATCTAAACCTATCATGTAGTATCTAAACCTATCATGTAGTGTCTAAACCTATCATGTAGAATCTAAACCTATCATGTAGAATCTAAACCTATCATGTAGAATCTAAACCTATCATGTAGAATCTAAACCTATCATGTAGAATCTAAACCTATCATGTAGTATCTAAAGCTATCATGTAGTATCTAAACCTATCATGTAGAATCTAAACCTATCATGTAGAATCTAAACCTATCATGTAGTATCTAAACCTATCATGTAGTATCTAAACCTATCATGTAGTGTCTAAACCTATCATGTAGTGTCTAAACCTATCATGTAGAATCAAAACCTATCATGTAGAATCAAAACCTATCATGTAGAATCTAAACCTATCATGTAGTGTCTAAACCTATCATGTAGTATCTAAACCCATCGTGTAGTATCTAAACCTATCGTGTAGACTCTAAACCTATCGTGTAGAATCTAAACCTATCGTGTAGAATCTAAACCTATCGTGTAGTATCTAAAGCTATCGTGTAGTATCTAAACCTATCGTGTAGAATCTAAACCTATCGTGTAGAATCTAAACCTATCGTGTAGTATCTAAAGCTATCGTGTAGTATCTAAACCTATCGTGTAGAATCTAAACCTATCGTGTAGAATCTAAACCTATCGTGTAGTATCTAAACCTATCATGTAGTATCTAAACCTATCATGTAGTATCTAAACCTATCATGTAGTATCTAAACCTATCATGTAGTATCTAAACCTATCATGTAGTATCTAAACCTATCATGTAGTATCTAAACCTGTCATGTAGTATCTAAACCTGTCATGTAGTATCTAAACATATCATGTAGTCTCTAAACCTATCATGTAGTGTCTAAACCTGTCATGTAGTATCTAAACCTATCATGTAGTATCTAAACCTGTCATGTAGTATCTAAACCTATCATGTAGTATCTAAACCTATCATGTAGTGTCTAAAACTATCATGTAGAATCTAAACATATCATGTAGAATCAAAACCTATCATGTAGAATCTAAACCTATCATGTAGTATCTAAACCTATCATGTAGTATCTAAACCTATCATGTAGTATCTAAACCTATCATGTAGTATCTAAACCTATCATGTAGTGTCTAAACCTATCGTGTAGTATATAAACCTATCGTGTAGTATCTAAACCTATCGTGTAGAATCTAAACCTATCGTGTAGTATCTAAAGCTATC
Organism: Salvelinus fontinalis; assembly: GCF_029448725.1. Taxonomy (NCBI): domain Eukaryota; kingdom Metazoa; phylum Chordata; class Actinopteri; order Salmoniformes; family Salmonidae; genus Salvelinus; species Salvelinus fontinalis. The sequence continues at coordinate 812,175 of NW_026600235.1, forward strand.
GTGTAGTATCTAAACCTATCGTGTAGTATCTAAACCTATCGTGTAGTATCTAAACCTATCGTGTAGTATCTAAACCTATCGTGTAGTATCTAAACCTATCATGTAGTATCTAAACCTATCATGTAGTATCTAAACCTATCATGTAGTATCTAAACCTATCATGTAGAATCTAAACCTATCATGTAGAATCTAAACCTATCATGTAGAATCTAAACCTATCATGTAGTATCTAAAGCTATCATGTAGTATCTAAACCTATCATGTAGAATCTAAACCTATCATGTAGTGTCTAAACCTATCATGTAGTGTCTAAACCTATCATGTAGAATCAAAACCTATCATGTAGAATCAAAACCTATCATGTAGAATCTAAACCTATCATGTAGTGTCTAAACCTATCATGTAGTATCTAAACCCATCGTGTAGTATCTAAACCTATCGTGTAGACTCTAAACCTATCGTGTAGAATCTAAACCTATCGTGTAGAATCTAAACCTATCGTGTAGTATCTAAAGCTATCGTGTAGTATCTAAACCTATCGTGTAGAATCTAAACCTATCGTGTAGAATCTAAACCTATCGTGTAGTATCTAAAGCTATCGTGTAGTATCTAAACCTATCGTGTAGAATCTAAACCTATCGTGTAGAATCTAAACCTATCGTGTAGTATCTAAACCTATCATGTAGTATCTAAACCTATCATGTAGTATCTAAACCTATCATGTAGTATCTAAACCTATCATGTAGTATCTAAACCTATCATGTAGTATCTAAACCTATCATGTAGTATCTAAACCTGTCATGTAGTATCTAAACCTGTCATGTAGTATCTAAACATATCATGTAGTCTCTAAACCTATCATGTAGTGTCTAAACCTGTCATGTAGTATCTAAACCTATCATGTAGTATCTAAACCTGTCATGTAGTATCTAAACCTATCATGTAGTATCTAAACCTATCATGTAGTATCTAAAACTATCATGTAGAATCTAAACATATCATGTAGAATCAAAACCTATCATGTAGAATCTAAACCTATCATGTAGTATCTAAACCTATCATGTAGTATCTAAACCTATCATGTAGTATCTAAACCTATCATGTAGTATCTAAACCTATCATGTAGTGTCTAAACCTATCGTGTAGTATATAAACCTATCGTGTAGTATCTAAACCTATCGTGTAGAATCTAAACCTATCGTGTAGTATCTAAAGCTATCGTGTAGTATCTAAACCTATCGTGTAGTATCTAAACCTATCGTGTAGTATCTAAACCTATCGTGTAGTATCTAAACCTATCGTGTAGTATCTAAACCTATCATGTAGTATCTAAACCTATCATGTAGTATCTAAACCTATCATGTAGTATCTAAACCTATCATGTAGAATCTAAACCTATCATGTAGAATCTAAACCTATCATGTAGAATCTAAACCTATCATGTAGTATCTAAAGCTATCATGTAGTATCTAAACCTATCATGTAGAATCTAAACCTATCATGTAGAATCTAAACCTATCATGTAGTATCTAAACCTATCATGTAGTATCTAAACCTATCATGTAGTGTCTAAACCTATCATGTAGTGTCTAAACCTATCATGTAGAATCAAAACCTATCATGTAGAATCAAAACCTATCATGTAAAATCTAAACCTATCATGTAGTGTCTAAACCTATCATGTAGTATCTAAACCCATCGTGTAGTATCTAAACCTATCGTGTAGACTCTAAACCTATCGTGTAGAATCTAAACCTATCGTGTAGAATCTAAACCTATCGTGTAGTATCTAAAGCTATCGTGTAGTATCTAAACCTATCGTGTAGAATCTAAACCTATCGTGTAGAATCTAAACCTATCGTGTAGTATCTAAAGCTATCGTGTAGTATCTAAACCTATCGTGTAGAATCTAAACCTATCGTGTAGAATCTAAACCTATCGTGTAGTATCTAAACCTATCATGTAGTATCTAAACCTATCATGTAGTATCTAAACCTATCATGTAGTATCTAAACCTATCATGTAGTATCTAAACCTATCATGTAGTATCTAAACCTATCATGTAGTATCTAAACCTGTCATGTAGTATCTAAACCTGTCATGTAGTATCTAAACATATCATGTAGTCTCTAAACCTATCATGTAGTGTCTAAACCTGTCATGTAGTATCTAAACCTATCATGTAGTATCTAAACCTATCATGTAGTATCTAAACCTATCATGTAGTATCTAAACCTATCATGTAGTATCTAAACCTATCATTTAGTATCTAAACCTATCATGTAGTATCTAAACCTATCATGTAGTGTCTAAAACTATCATGTAGAATCTAAACATATCATGTAGAATCAAAACCTATCATGTAGAATCTAAACCTATCATGTAGTATCTAAACCTATCATGTAGTATCTAAACCTATCATGTAGTATCTAAACCTATCATGTAGTATCTAAACCTATCATGTAGTGTCTAAACCTATCGTGTAGTATATAAACCTATCGTGTAGTATCTAAACCTATCGTGTAGAATCTAAACCTATCGTGTAGTATCTAAAGCTATCGTGTAGTATCTAAACCTATCGTGTAGTATCTAAACCTATCGTGTAGTATCTAAACCTATCGTGTAGTATCTAAACCTATCGTGTAGTATCTAAACCTATCATGTAGTATCTAAACCTATCATGTAGTATCTAAACCTATCATGTAGTATCTAAACCTATCATGTAGTATCTAAACCTATCATGTAGTATCTAAACCTATCATGTAGTATCTAAACCTGTCGTGTAGTATCTAAACCTGTCGTGTAGTATCTAAACCTATCGTGTAGTCTCCAAACCTATCGTGTAGTGTCTAAACCTATCGTGTAGTGTCTAAACCTATCGTGTAGTGTCTAAACCTATCGTGTAGTGTCTAAACCTGTCGTGTAGTGTCTAAACCTGTCGTGTAGTATCTAAACCTATCGTGTAGTATCTAAACCTATCGTGTAGTATCTAAACCTATCGTGTAGTATCTAAACCTATCATGTAGTATCTAAACCTATCATGTAGTATCTAAACCTATCATGTAGTATCTAAACCTATCATGTAGTATCTAAACCTATCATGTAGTATCTAAACCTATCATGTAGTATCTAAACCTATCATGTAGTATCTAAACCTGTCATGTAGTATCTAAACCTGTCATGTAGTCTCTAAACATATCATGTAGTCTCTAAACCTATCATGTAGTGTCTAAACCTATCATGTAGTATCTAAACCTATCATGTAGTATCTAAACCTATCATGTAGTGTCTAAACCTGTCATGTAGTATCTAAACCTATCATGTAGTATCTAAACCTATCATGTAGTATCTAAACCTATCATGTAGTATCTAAACCTATCATGTAGTATCTAAACCTATCATGTAGTATCTAAACCTATCATGTAGTATCTAAACCTATCATGTAGTGTCTAAAACTATCATGTAGTATCTAAACCTATCATGTAGTATCTAAACCTATCATGTAGTGTCTAAACCTATCATGTAGAGTCTAAACCTATCATGTAGAATCTAAACCTATCATGTAGAATCTAAACCTATCATGTAGAATCTAAACCTATCATGTAGTATCTAAACCTATCATGTAGTATCTAAACCTATCATGTAGAATCTAAACCTATCATGTAGAATCTAAACCTATCATGTAGAATCTAAACTTTTCATGTAGAATCTAAACCTATCATGTAGAATCTAAACCTATCATGTAGAATCTAAACCTATCATGTAGAATCTAAACCTATCATGTAGTATCTAAACCTATCATGTAGTATCTAAACCTATCATGTAGTATCTAAACCTATCATGTAGTATCTAAACCTATCATGTAGTATCTAAACCTATCATGTAGTACCTAAACCTATCATGTAGTATCTAAACCTATCATGTAGTATCTAAACCTATCGTGTAGTATCTAAACCTATCATGTAGTATCTAAACCTATCATGTAGTATCTAAACATATCATGTAGTATCTAAACCTATCATGTAGTATCTAAACCTATCATGTAGTATCTAAACCTGTCATGTAGTATCTAAACCTGTCATGTAGTCTCTAAACCTATCATGTAGTCTCTAAACCTATCATGTAGTGTCTAAGCCTATCATGTAGTATCTAAAACTATCATGTAGTGTCTAAACCTGTCATGTAGTGTCTAAACCTATCATGTAGTATCTAAACCTATCATGTAGTATCTAAACCTATCATGTAGTATCTAAACCTATCATGTAGTATCTAAACCTATCATGTAGTATCTAAACCTATCATGTAGTATCTAAACCTATTATGTAGTATCTAAACCTATCATGTAGTGTCTAAACCTAACATGTAGAGTCTAAACCTATCATGTAGAGTCTAAACCTATCATGTAGAATCTAAACCTATCATGTAGAATCTAAACCTATCATGTAGTATCTAAACCTATCATGTAGTATCTAAACCTATCATGTAGAATCTAAACCTATCATGTAGAATCTAAACTTTTCATGTAGAATCTAAACCTATCATGTAGAATCTAAACCTATCATGTAGTATCTAAACCTATCATGTAGTATCTAAACCTGTCATGTAGTATCTAAACCTGTCATGTAGTATCTAAACATATCATGTAGTCTCTAAACCTATCATGTAGTGTCTAAACCTGTCATGTAGTATCTAAACCTATCATGTAGTATCTAAACCTATCATGTAGTATCTAAACCTATCATGTAGTATCTAAACCTATCATGTAGTATCTAAACCTATCATGTAGTATCTAAACCTATCATGTAGTATCTAAACCTATCATGTAGTATCTAAACCTATCATGTAGTATCTAAACCTGTCGTGTAGTATCTAAACCTGTCGTGTAGTATCTAAACCTATCGTGTAGTCTCCAAACCTATCGTGTAGTGTCTAAACCTATCGTGTAGTGTCTAAACCTATCGTGTAGTGTCTAAACCTATCGTGTAGTGTCTAAACCTGTCGTGTAGTGTCTAAACCTGTCGTGTAGTATCTAAACCTATCGTGTAGTATCTAAACCTATCGTGTAGTATCTAAACCTATCGTGTAGTATCTAAACCTATCATGTAGTATCTAAACCTATCATGTAGTATCTAAACCTATCATGTAGTATCTAAACCTATCATGTAGTATCTAAACCTATCATGTAGTATCTAAACCTATCATGTAGTATCTAAACCTATCATGTAGTATCTAAACCTGTCATGTAGTATCTAAACCTGTCATGTAGTCTCTAAACATATCATGTAGTCTCTAAACCTATCATGTAGTGTCTAAACATATCATGTAGTATCTAAACCTATCATGTAGTATCTAAACCTATCATGTAGTGTCTAAACCTGTCATGTAGTATCTAAACCTATCATGTAGTATCTAAACCTATCATGTAGTATCTAAACCTATCATGTAGTATCTAAACCTATCATGTAGTATCTAAACCTATCATGTAGTATCTAAACCTATCATGTAGTATCTAAACCTATCATGTAGTATCTAAACCTATCATGTAGTGTCTAAAACTATCATGTAGAGTCTAAACCTATCATGTAGAATCTAAACCTATCATGTAGAATCTAAACCTATCATGTAGAATCTAAACCTATCATGTAGTATCTAAACCTATCATGTAGTATCTAAACCTATCATGTAGAATCTAAACCTATCATGTAGAATCTAAACCTATCATGTAGAATCTAAACTTTTCATGTAGAATCTAAACCTATCATGTAGAATCTAAACCTATCATGTAGAATCTAAACCTATCATGTAGAATCTAAACCTATCATGTAGTATCTAAACCTATCATGTAGTATCTAAACCTATCATGTAGTATCTAAACCTATCATGTAGTATCTAAACCTATCATGTAGTATCTAAACCTATCATGTAGTACCTAAACCTATCATGTAGTATCTAAACCTATCATGTAGTATCTAAACCTATCGTGTAGTATCTAAACCTATCATGTAGTATCTAAACCTATCATGTAGTATCTAAACATATCATGTAGTATCTAAACCTATCATGTAGTATCTAAACCTATCATGTAGTATCTAAACCTGTCATGTAGTATCTAAACCTGTCATGTAGTCTCTAAACCTATCATGTAGTCTCTAAACCTATCATGTAGTGTCTAAGCCTATCATGTAGTATCTAAAACTATCATGTAGTGTCTAAACCTGTCATGTAGTGTCTAAACCTATCATGTAGTATCTAAACCTATCATGTAGTATCTAAACCTATCATGTAGTATCTAAACCTATCATGTAGTATCTAAACCTATCATGTAGTATCTAAACCTATCATGTAGTATCTAAACCTATTATGTAGTATCTAAACCTATCATGTAGTGTCTAAACCTAACATGTAGAGTCTAAACCTATCATGTAGAGTCTAAACCTATCATGTAGAATCTAAACCTATCATGTAGAATCTAAACCTATCATGTAGTATCTAAACCTATCATGTAGTATCTAAACCTATCATGTAGAATCTAAACCTATCATGTAGAATCTAAACTTTTCATGTAGAATCTAAACCTATCATGTAGAATCTAAACCTATCATGTAGAATCTAAACCTATCATGTAGTATCTAAACCTATCATGTAGAATCTAAACCTATCATGTAGTATCTAAACCTATCATGTAGTCTCTAAACCTATCATGTAGTGTCTAAACCTATCATGTAGTATCTAAACCTATCATGTAGTGTCTAAACCTGTCATGTAGTATCTAAACCTATCATGTAGTATCTAAACCTATCATGTAGTATCTAAACCTATCATGTAGTATCTAAACCTATCATGTAGTATCTAAACCTATCATTTAGTATCTAAACCTATCATGTAGTATCTAAACCTATCATGTAGTATCTAAACCTATCATGTAGTATCTAAACCTATCATGTAGTATCTAAACCTGTCATGTAGTATCTAAACCTGTCATGTAGTCTCTAAACATATCATGTAGTCTCTAAACCTATCATGTAGTGTCTAAACCTATCATGTAGTATCTAAACCTATCATGTAGTATCTAAACCTATCATGTAGTGTCTAAACCTGTCATGTAGTATCTAAACCTATCATGTAGTATCTAAACCTATCATGTAGTATCTAAACCTATCATGTAGTATCTAAACCTATCATGTAGTATCTAAACCTATCATGTAGTATCTAAACCTATCATGTAGTATCTAAACCTATCATGTAGTGTCTAAAACTATCATGTAGTATCTAAACCTATCATGTAGTATCTAAACCTATCATGTAGTGTCTAAACCTATCATGTAGAGTCTAAACCTATCATGTAGAATCTAAACCTATCATGTAGAATCTAAACCTATCATGTAGAATCTAAACCTATCATGTAGTATCTAAACCTATCATGTAGTATCTAAACCTATCATGTAGAATCTAAACCTATCATGTAGAATCTAAACCTATCATGTAGAATCTAAACTTTTCATGTAGAATCTAAACCTATCATGTAGAATCTAAACCTATCATGTAGAATCTAAACCTATCATGTAGAATCTAAACCTATCATGTAGTATCTAAACCTATCATGTAGTATCTAAACCTATCATGTAGTATCTAAACCTATCATGTAGTATCTAAACCTATCATGTAGTATCTAAACCTATCATGTAGTACCTAAACCTATCATGTAGTATCTAAACCTATCATGTAGTATCTAAACCTATCGTGTAGTATCTAAACCTATCATGTAGTATCTAAACCTATCATGTAGTATCTAAACATATCATGTAGTATCTAAACCTATCATGTAGTATCTAAACCTATCATGTAGTATCTAAACCTGTCATGTAGTATCTAAACCTGTCATGTAGTCTCTAAACCTATCATGTAGTCTCTAAACCTATCATGTAGTGTCTAAGCCTATCATGTAGTATCTAAAACTATCATGTAGTGTCTAAACCTGTCATGTAGTGTCTAAACCTATCATGTAGTATCTAAACCTATCATGTAGTATCTAAACCTATCATGTAGTATCTAAACCTATCATGTAGTATCTAAACCTATCATGTAGTATCTAAACCTATCATGTAGTATCTAAACCTATTATGTAGTATCTAAACCTATCATGTAGTGTCTAAACCTAACATGTAGAGTCTAAACCTATCATGTAGAGTCTAAACCTATCATGTAGAATCTAACCTATCATGTAGAATCTAAACCTATCATGTAGTATCTAAACCTATCATGTAGTATCTAAACCTATCATGTAGAATCTAAACCTATCATGTAGAATCTAAACTTTTCATGTAGAATCTAAACCTATCATGTAGAATCTAAACCTATCATGTAGAATCTAAACCTATCATGTAGTATCTAAACCTATCATGTAGAATCTAAACCTATCATGTAGTATCTAAACCTATCATGTAGTCTCTAAACCTATCATGTAGTGTCTAAACCTATCATGTAGTATCTAAACCTATCATGTAGTGTCTAAACCTGTCATGTAGTATCTAAACCTATCATGTAGTATCTAAACCTATCATGTAGTATCTAAACCTATCATGTAGTATCTAAACCTATCATGTAGTATCTAAACCTATCATTTAGTATCTAAACCTATCATGTAGTATCTAAACCTATCAAGTAGTGTCTAAACCTATCATGTAGTGTCTAAAACTATCATGTAGTATCTAAACCTATCATGTAGTGTCTAAACCTATCATGTAGTGTCTAAATCTATCATGTAGAGTCTAAACCTATCATGTAGAATCTAAACCTATCATGTAGAATCTAAACCTATCATGTAGAATCTAAACCTATCATGTAGTATCTAAACCTATCATGTAGTATCTAAACCTATCATGTAGAATCTAAACCTATCATGTAGAATCTAAACTTTTCATGTAGAATCTAAACCTATCATGTAGAATCTAAACCTATCATGTAGAATCTAAACCTATCATGTAGTATCTAAACCTATCATGTAGAATCTAAACCTATCATGTAGAATCTAAACCTATCATGTAGAATCTAAACCTATCATGTAGTATCTAAACCTATCATGTAGTATCTAAACCTATCATGTAGTATCTAAACCTATCATGTAGTATCTAAACCTATCATGTAGTATCTAAACCTATCATGTAGTATCTAAACCTATCATGTAGTATCTAAACCTATCATGTAGTATCTAAACCTATCATGTAGTATCTAAACCTATCATGTAGTATCTAAACCTATCATGTAGTATCTAAACCTATCATGTAGTATCTAAACCTATCATGTAGTATCTAAACCTATCATGTAGTGTCTAAAACTATCATGTAGTATCTAAACCTATCATGTAGTATCTAAACCTATCATGTAGTGTCTAAACCTATCATGTAGAGTCTAAACCTATCATGTAGAATCTAAACCTATCATGTAGAATCTAAACCTATCATGTAGAATCTAAACCTATCATGTAGTATCTAAACCTATCATGTAGTATCTAAACCTATCATGTAGAATCTAAACCTATCATGTAGAATCTAAACCTATCATGTAGAATCTAAACTTTTCATGTAGAATCTAAACCTATCATGTAGAATCTAAACCTATCATGTAGAATCTAAACCTATCATGTAGAATCTAAACCTATCATGTAGTATCTAAACCTATCATGTAGTATCTAAACCTATCATGTAGTATCTAAACCTATCATGTAGTGTCTAAACCTATCATGTAGTATCTAAACCTATCATGTAGTACCTAAACCTATCATGTAGTATCTAAACCTATCATGTAGTATCTAAACCTATCGTGTAGTATCTAAACCTATCATGTAGTATCTAAACCTATCATGTAGTATCTAAACATATCATGTAGTATCTAAACCTATCATGTAGTATCTAAACCTATCATGTAGTATCTAAACCTGTCATGTAGTATCTAAACCTGTCATGTAGTCTCTAAACCTATCATGTAGTCTCTAAACCTATCATGTAGTGTCTAAGCCTATCATGTAGTATCTAAAACTATCATGTAGTGTCTAAACCTGTCATGTAGTGTCTAAACCTATCATGTAGTATCTAAACCTATCATGTAGTATCTAAACCTATCATGTAGTATCTAAACCTATCATGTAGTATCTAAACCTATCATGTAGTATCTAAACCTATCATGTAGTATCTAAACCTATCATGTAGTATCTAAACCTATCATGTAGTGTCTAAACCTAACATGTAGAGTCTAAACCTATCATGTAGAGTCTAAACCTATCATGTAGAATCTAAACCTATCATGTAGAATCTAAACCTATCATGTAGTATCTAACCTATCATGTAGTATCTAAACCTATCATGTAGAATCTAAACCTATCATGTAGAATCTAAACATTTCATGTAGAATCTAAACCTATCATGTAGAATCTAAACCTATCATGTAGAATCTAAACCTATCATGTAGTATCTAAACCTATCATGTAGAATCTAAACCTATCATGTAGTATCTAAACCTATCATGTAGTCTCTAAACCTATCATGTAGTGTCTAAACCTATCATGTAGTATCGAAACCTATCATGTAGTGTCTAAACCTGTCATGTAGTATCTAAACCTATCATGTAGTATCTAAACCTATCATGTAGTATCTAAACCTATCATGTAGTATCTAAACCTATCATGTAGTATCTAAACCTATCATTTAGTATCTAAACCTATCATGTAGTATCTAAACCTATCAAGTAGTGTCTAAACCTATCATGTAGTGTCTAAAACTATCATGTAGTATCTAAACCTATCATGTAGTGTCTAAACCTATCATGTAGTGTCTAAATCTATCATGTAGAGTCTAAACCTATCATGTAGAATCTAAACCTATCATGTAGAATCTAAACCTATCATGTAGAATCTAAACCTATCATGTAGTATCTAAACCTATCATGTAGTATCTAAACCTATCATGTAGAATCTAAACCTATCATGTAGAATCTAAACTTTTCATGTAGAATCTAAACCTATCATGTAGAATCTAAACCTATCATGTAGAATCTAAACCTATCATGTAGTATCTAAACCTATCATGTAGAATCTAAACCTATCATGTAGTATCTAAACCTATCATGTAGTATCTAAACCTATCATGTAGTACCTAAACCTATCATGTAGTATCTAAACCTATCATGTAGTATCTAAACCTATCATGTAGTATCTAAACCTATCATGTAGTATCTAAACCTATCATGTAGTATCTAAACCTATCATGTAGTATCTAAACCTATCATGTAGTATCTAAACCTATCATGTAGTATCTAAACCTATCATGTAGTATCTAAACCTGTCATGTAGTATCTAAACCTGTCATGTAGTATCTAAACCTATCATGTAGTGTCTAAACCTATCATGTAGTGTCTAAACCTATCATGTAGTGTCTAAACCTATCATGTAGTGTCTAAACCTGTCATGTAGTATCTAAACCTATCATGTAGTATCTAAACCTATCATGTAGTATCTAAACCTATCATGTAGTATTTAAACCTATCATGTAGTATCTAAACCTATCATGTAGTATCTAAACCTATCATGTAGTGTCTAAAACTATCATGTAGTATCTAATCCTATCATGTAGTATCTAAACCTATCATGTAGTGTCTAAACCTATCATGTAGAGTCTAAACCTATCATGTAGAATCTAAACCTATCATGTAGTATCTAAACCTGTCATGTAGTATCTAAACCTGTCATGTAGTCTCTAAACATATCATGTAGTCTCTAAACCTATCATGTAGTGTCTAAACCTGTCATGTAGTATCTAAACCTATCATGTAGTATCTAAACCTATCATGTAGTATCTAAACCTATCATGTAGTATCTAAACCTATCATGTAGTATCTAAACCTATCATTTAGTATCTAAACCTATCATGTAGTATCTAAACCTATCATGTAGTATCTAAACCTATCATGTAGTGTCTAAAACTATCATGTAGTATCTAAACCTATCATGTAGTATCTAAACCTATCATGTAGTATCTAAACCTATCATGTAGTGTCTAAATCTATCATGTAGAGTCTAAACCTATCATGTAGAATCTAAACCTATCATGTAGAATCTAAACCTATCATGTAGTATCTAAACCTATCATGTAGTATCTAAACCTATCATGTAGAATCTAAACTTTTCATGTAGAATCTAAACCTATCATGTAGAATCTAAACCTATCATGTAGAATCTAAACCTATCATGTAGAATCTAAACCTATCATGTAGAATCTAAACCTATCATGTAGTATCTAAACCTATCATGTAGAATCTAAACCTATCATGTAGTATCTAAACCTATCATGTAGTATCTAAACCTATCATGTAGTATCTAAACCTATCATGTAGTACCTAAACCTATCATGTAGTATCTAAACCTATCATGTAGTATCTAAACCTATCATGTAGTATCTAAACCTATCATGTAGTATCTAAACCTATCATGTAGTATCTAAACCTATCATGTAGTATCTAAACCTATCATGTAGTATCTAAACCTATCATGTAGTATCTAAACCTATCATGTAGTATCTAAACCTATCATGTAGTATCTAAACCTGTCATGTAGTGTCTAAACCTATCATGTAGTGTCTAAACCTGTCATGTAGTGTCTAAACCTGTCATGTAGTATCTAAACCTATCATGTAGTATCTAAACCTATCATGTAGTATCTAAACCTATCATGTAGTATCTAAACCTATCATGTAGTATCTAAACCTATCATTTAGTATCTAAACCTATCATTTAGTATCTAAACCTATCATGTAGTATCTAAACCTATCATGTAGTGTCTAAAACTATCATGTAGTATCTAATCCTATCATGTAGTGTCTAAACCTATCATGTAGTGTCTAAACCTATCATGTAGAGTCTAAACCTATCATGTAGAATCTAAACCTATCATGTAGTATCTAAACCTATCATGTAGTATCTAAACCTATCATGTAGTATCTAAACCTATCATGTAGTATCTAAACCTATCATGTAGTATCTAAACCTATCATGTAGTATCTAAACCTGTCGTGTAGTATCTAAACCTGTCGTGTAGTATCTAAACCTACCGTGTAGTCTCTAAACCTATCGTGTAGTGTCTAAACCTATCGTGTAGTGTCTAAACCTATCGTGTAGTGTCTAAACCTATCGTGTAGTGTCTAAACCTGTCGTGTAGTGTCTAAACCTGTCGTGTAGTATCTAAACCTATCGTGTAGTATCTAAACCTATCGTGTAGTATCTAAACCTATCGTGTAGTATCTAAACCTATCATGTAGTATCTAAACCTATCATGTAGTATCTAAACCTATCATGTAGTATCTAAACCTATCATGTAGTATCTAAACCTATCATGTAGTATCTAAACCTATCATGTAGTATCTAAACCTATCATGTAGTATCTAAACCTGTCATGTAGTATCTAAACCTGTCATGTAGTCTCTAAACATATCATGTAGTCTCTAAACCTATCATGTAGTGTCTAAACCTATCATGTAGTATCTAAACCTATCATGTAGTATCTAAACCTATCATGTAGTGTCTAAACCTGTCATGTAGTATCTAAACCTATCATGTAGTATCTAAACCTATCATGTAGTATCTAAACCTATCATGTAGTATCTAAACCTATCATGTAGTATCTAAACCTATCATGTAGTATCTAAACCTATCATGTAGTATCTAAACCTATCATGTAGTATCTAAACCTATCATGTAGTGTCTAAAACTATCATGTAGTATCTAAACCTATCATGTAGTATCTAAACCTATCATGTAGTGTCTAAACCTATCATGTAGAGTCTAAACCTATCATGTAGAATCTAAACCTATCATGTAGAATCTAAACCTATCATGTAGAATCTAAACCTATCATGTAGTATCTAAACCTATCATGTAGTATCTAAACCTATCATGTAGAATCTAAACCTATCATGTAGAATCTAAACCTATCATGTAGAATCTAAACTTTTCATGTAGAATCTAAACCTATCATGTAGAATCTAAACCTATCATGTAGAATCTAAACCTATCATGTAGAATCTAAACCTATCATGTAGTATCTAAACCTATCATGTAGTATCTAAACCTATCATGTAGTATCTAAACCTATCATGTAGTATCTAAACCTATCATGTAGTATCTAAACCTATCATGTAGTACCTAAACCTATCATGTAGTATCTAAACCTATCATGTAGTATCTAAACCTATCGTGTAGTATCTAAACCTATCATGTAGTATCTAAACCTATCATGTAGTATCTAAACATATCATGTAGTATCTAAACCTATCATGTAGTATCTAAACCTATCATGTAGTATCTAAACCTGTCATGTAGTATCTAAACCTGTCATGTAGTCTCTAAACCTATCATGTAGTCTCTAAACCTATCATGTAGTGTCTAAGCCTATCATGTAGTATCTAAAACTATCATGTAGTGTCTAAACCTGTCATGTAGTGTCTAAACCTATCATGTAGTATCTAAACCTATCATGTAGTATCTAAACCTATCATGTAGTATCTAAACCTATCATGTAGTATCTAAACCTATCATGTAGTATCTAAACCTATCATGTAGTATCTAAACCTATCATGTAGTATCTAAACCTATCATGTAGTGTCTAAACCTAACATGTAGAGTCTAAACCTATCATGTAGAGTCTAAACCTATCATGTAGAATCTAAACCTATCATGTAGAATCTAAACCTATCATGTAGTATCTAAACCTATCATGTAGTATCTAAACCTATCATGTAGAATCTAAACCTATCATGTAGAATCTAAACCTATCATGTAGAATCTAAACTTTTCATGTAGAATCTAAACCTATCATGTAGAATCTAAACCTATCATGTAGAATCTAAACCTATCATGTAGAATCTAAACCTATCATGTAGTATCTAAACCTATCATGTAGTATCTAAACCTATCATGTAGTATCTAAACCTATCATGTAGTATCTAAACCTATCATGTAGTATCTAAACCTATCATGTAGTACCTAAACCTATCATGTAGTATCTAAACCTATCATGTAGTATCTAAACCTATCGTGTAGTATCTAAACCTATCATGTAGTATCTAAACCTATCATGTAGTATCTAAACATATCATGTAGTATCTAAACCTATCATGTAGTATCTAAACCTATCATGTAGTATCTAAACCTGTCATGTAGTATCTAAACCTGTCATGTAGTCTCTAAACCTATCATGTAGTCTCTAAACCTATCATGTAGTGTCTAAGCCTATCATGTAGTATCTAAAACTATCATGTAGTGTCTAAACCTGTCATGTAGTGTCTAAACCTATCATGTAGTATCTAAACCTATCATGTAGTATCTAAACCTATCATGTAGTATCTAAACCTATCATGTAGTATCTAAACCTATCATGTAGTATCTAAACCTATCATGTAGTATCTAAACCTATCATGTAGTATCTAAACCTATCATGTAGTGTCTAAACCTAACATGTAGAGTCTAAACCTATCATGTAGAGTCTAAACCTATCATGTAGAATCTAAACCTATCATGTAGAATCTAAACCTATCATGTAGTATCTAAACCTATCATGTAGTATCTAAATCTATCATGTAGAATCTAAACCTATCATGTAGAATCTAAACTTTTCATGTAGAATCTAAACCTATCATGTAGAATCTAAACCTATCATGTAGAATCTAAACCTATCATGTAGTATCTAAACCTATCATGTAGAATCTAAACCTATCATGTAGTATCTAAACCTATCATGTAGTCTCTAAACCTATCATGTAGTGTCTAAACCTATCATGTAGTATCTAAACCTATCATGTAGTGTCTAAACCTGTCATGTAGTATCTAAACCTATCATGTAGTATCTAAACCTATCATGTAGTATCTAAACCTATCATGTAGTATCTAAACCTATCATGTAGTATCTAAACCTATCATTTAGTATCTAAACCTATCATGTAGTATCTAAACCTATCAAGTAGTGTCTAAACCTATCATGTAGTGTCTAAAACTATCATGTAGTATCTAAACCTATCATGTAGTGTCTAAACCTATCATGTAGTGTCTAAATCTATCATGTAGAGTCTAAACCTATCATGTAGAATCTAAACCTATCATGTAGAATCTAAACCTATCATGTAGAATCTAAACCTATCATGTAGTATCTAAACCTATCATGTAGTATCTAAACCTATCATGTAGAATCTAAACCTATCATGTAGAATCTAAACTTTTCATGTAGAATCTAAACCTATCATGTAGAATCTAAACCTATCATGTAGAATCTAAACCTATCATGTAGTATCTAAACCTATCATGTAGAATCTAAACCTATCATGTAGAATCTAAACCTATCATGTAGAATCTAAACCTATCATGTAGTATCTAAACCTATCATGTAGTATCTAAACCTATCATGTAGTATCTAAACCTATCATGTAGTATCTAAACCTATCATGTAGTATCTAAACCTATCATGTAGTATCTAAACCTATCATGTAGTATCTAAACCTATCATGTAGTATCTAAACCTATCATGTAGTATCTAAACCTATCATGTAGTATCTAAACCTATCATGTAGTATCTAAACCTATCATGTAGTATCTAAACCTATCATGTAGTATCTAAACCTATCATGTAGTATCTAAACCTGTCATGTAGTATCTAAACCTGTCATGTAGTATCTAAACCTATCATGTAGTGTCTAAACCTATCATGTAGTGTCTAAACCTATCATGTAGTGTCTAAACCTATCATGTAGTGTCTAAATCTATCATGTAGAGTCTAAACCTATCATGTAGAATCTAAACCTATCATGTAGAATCTAAACCTATCATGTAGAATCTAAACCTATCATGTAGTATCTAAACCTATCATGTAGTATCTAAACCTATCATGTAGAATCTAAACCTATCATGTAGAATCTAAACTTTTCATGTAGAATCTAAACCTATCATGTAGAATCTAAACCTATCATGTAGAATCTAAACCTATCATGTAGTATCTAAACCTATCATGTAGAATCTAAACCTATCATGTAGAATCTAAACCTATCATGTAGAATCTAAACATATCATGTAGTATCTAAACCTATCATGTAGTATCTAAACCTATCATGTAGTATCTAAACCTATCATGTAGTATCTAAACCTATCATGTAGTATCTAAACCTATCATGTAGTATCTAAACCTATCATGTAGTATCTAAACCTATCATGTAGTATCTAAACCTATCATGTAGTATCTAAACCTATCATGTAGTATCTAAACCTATCATGTAGTATCTAAACCTATCATGTAGTATCTAAACCTATCATGTAGTATCTAAACCTATCATGTAGTATCTAAACCTGTCATGTAGTATCTAAACCTGTCATGTAGTATCTAAACCTATCATGTAGTGTCTAAACCTATCATGTAGTGTCTAAACCTATCATGTAGTGTCTAAACCTATCATGTAGTGTCTAAACCTGTCATGTAGTATCTAAACCTATCATGTAGTATCTAAACCTATCATGTAGTATCTAAACCTATCATGTAGTATTTAAACCTATCATGTAGTATCTAAACCTATCATGTAGTATCTAAACCTATCATGTAGTGTCTAAAACTATCATGTAGTATCTAATCCTATCATGTAGTATCTAAACCTATCATGTAGTGTCTAAACCTATCATGTAGAGTCTAAACCTATCATGTAGAATCTAAACCTATCATGTAGTATCTAAACCTGTCATGTAGTATCTAAACCTGTCATGTAGTCTCTAAACATATCATGTAGTCTCTAAACCTATCATGTAGTGTCTAAAACTATCATGTAGTGTCTAAACCTATCATGTAGTATCTAAACCTATCATGTAGTATCTAAACCTATCATGTAGTATCTAAACCTATCATGTAGTATCTAAACCTATCATGTAGTATCTAAACATATCATGTAGTATCTAAACCTATCATGTAGTATTTAAACCTATCATGTAGTATCTAAACCTGTCATGTAGTATCTAAACCTGTCATGTAGTATCTAAACCTATCATGTAGTCTCTAACCCTTTCATGTAGTGTCTAAACCTATCATGTTGTGTCTAAACCTATCATGTAGTGTCTAAACCTGTCATGTAGTATCTAAACCTATCATGTAGTATCTAAACCTATCATGTAGTATCTAAACCTATCATGTAGTATCTAAACCTATCATGTAGTATCTAAACCTATCATTTAGTATCTAAACCTATCATGTAGTATCTAAACCTATCATGTAGTATCTAAACCTATCATGTAGTGTCTAAAACTATCATGTAGTATCTAAACCTATCATGTAGTATCTAAACCTATCATGTAGTATCTAAACCTATCATGTAGTGTCTAAATCTATCATGTAGAGTCTAAACCTATCATGTAGAATCTAAACCTATCATGTAGAATCTAAACCTATCATGTAGTATCTAAACCTATCATGTAGTATCTAAACCTATCATGTAGAATCTAAACTTTTCATGTAGAATCTAAACCTATCATGTAGAATCTAAACCTATCATGTAGAATCTAAACCTATCATGTAGAATCTAAACCTATCATGTAGAATCTAAACCTATCATGTAGTATCTAAACCTATCATGTAGAATCTAAACCTATCATGTAGTATCTAAACCTATCATGTAGTATCTAAACCTATCATGTAGTATCTAAACCTATCATGTAGTATCTAAACCTATCATGTAGTATCTAAACCTATCATGTAGTATCTAAACCTATCATGTAGTACCTAAACCTATCATGTAGTATCTAAACCTATCATGTAGTATCTAAACCTATCATGTAGTATCTAAACCTATCATGTAGTATCTAAACCTATCATGTAGTATCTAAACCTATCATGTAGTATCTAAACCTATCATGTAGTATCTAAACCTATCATGTAGTATCTAAACCTATCATGTAGTATCTAAACCTATCATGTAGTATCTAAACCTGTCATGTAGTATCTAAACCTGTCATGTAGTATCTAAACCTGTCATGTAGTGTCTAAACCTATCATGTAGTGTCTAAACCTGTCATGTAGTGTCTAAACCTGTCATGTAGTATCTAAACCTATCATGTAGTATCTAAACCTATCATGTAGTATCTAAACCTATCATGTAGTATCTAAACCTATCATGTAGTATCTAAACCTATCATTTAGTATCTAAACCTATCATTTAGTATCTAAACCTATCATGTAGTATCTAAACCTATCATGTAGTGTCTAAAACTATCATGTAGTATCTAATCCTATCATGTAGTGTCTAAACCTATCATGTAGTGTCTAAACCTATCATGTAGAGTCTAAACCTATCATGTAGAATCTAAACCTATCATGTAGTATCTAAACCTATCATGTAGTATCTAAACCTATCATGTAGTATCTAAACCTATCATGTAGTATCTAAACCTATCATGTAGTGTCTAAACCTATCATGTAGTATCTAAACCTATCATGTAGTATCTAAACCTATCATGTAGAATCTAAACCTATGATGTAGAATCTAAACCTATCATGTAGAATCTAAACCTATCATGTAGTCTCTAAACCTATCATGTAGTATCTAAACCTATCATGTAGAATCTAAACCTATCATGTAGAATCTAAACTTTTCATGTAGAATCTAAACCTATCATGTAGAATCTAAACC
The DNA here is from genome assembly GCF_029448725.1 of Salvelinus fontinalis. NCBI lineage: Eukaryota > Metazoa > Chordata > Actinopteri > Salmoniformes > Salmonidae > Salvelinus > Salvelinus fontinalis. The sequence continues at coordinate 831,869 of NW_026600235.1, forward strand.
TATCATGTAGAATCTAAACCTATCATGTAGTATCTAAACCTATCATGTAGAATCTAAACCTATCATGTAGAATCTAAACCTATCATGTAGAATCTAAACCTATCATGTAGTATCTAAACCTATCATGTAGTATCTAAACCTATCATGTAGTATCTAAACCTATCATGTAGTATCTAAACCTATCATGTAGTATCTAAACCTATCATGTAGTATCTAAACCTATCATGTAGTATCTAAACCTATCATGTAGTATCTAAACCTATCATGTAGTATCTAAACCTATCATGTAGTATCTAAACCTATCATGTAGTATCTAAACCTATCATGTAGTATCTAAACCTATCATGTAGTATCTAAACCTATCATGTAGAATCTAAACCTATCATGTAGTATCTAAACCTATCATGTAGAATCTAAACCTATCATGTAGAATCTAAACCTATCATGTAGAATCTAAACCTATCATGTAGTATCTAAACCTATCATGTAGTATCTAAACCTATCATGTAGTATCTAAACCTATCATGTAGTATCTAAACCTATCATGTAGTATCTAAACCTATCATGTAGTATCTAAACCTATCATGTAGTATCTAAACCTATCATGTAGTATCTAAACCTATCATGTAGAATCTAAACTTTTCATGTAGAATCTAAACCTATCATGTAGAATCTAAACCTATCATGTAGAATCTAAACCTATCATGTAGAATCTAAACCTATCATGTAGAATCTAAACCTATCATGTAGTATCTAAACCTATCATGTAGAATCTAAACCTATCATGTAGTATCTAAACCTATCATGTAGTATCTAAACCTATCATGTAGTATCTAAACCTATCATGTAGTATCTAAACCTATCATGTAGTATCTAAACCTATCATGTAGTATCTAAACCTATCATGTAGTACCTAAACCTATCATGTAGTATCTAAACCTATCATGTAGTATCTAAACCTATCATGTAGTATCTAAACCTATCATGTAGTATCTAAACCTATCATGTAGTATCTAAACCTATCATGTAGTATCTAAACCTATCATGTAGTATCTAAACCTATCATGTAGTATCTAAACCTATCATGTAGTATCTAAACCTATCATGTAGTATCTAAACCTGTCATGTAGTATCTAAACCTGTCATGTAGTATCTAAACCTGTCATGTAGTGTCTAAACCTATCATGTAGTGTCTAAACCTGTCATGTAGTGTCTAAACCTGTCATGTAGTATCTAAACCTATCATGTAGTATCTAAACCTATCATGTAGTATCTAAACCTATCATGTAGTATCTAAACCTATCATGTAGTATCTAAACCTATCATTTAGTATCTAAACCTATCATTTAGTATCTAAACCTATCATGTAGTATCTAAACCTATCATGTAGTGTCTAAAACTATCATGTAGTATCTAATCCTATCATGTAGTGTCTAAACCTATCATGTAGTGTCTAAACCTATCATGTAGAGTCTAAACCTATCATGTAGAATCTAAACCTATCATGTAGTATCTAAACCTATCATGTAGTATCTAAACCTATCATGTAGTATCTAAACCTATCATGTAGTATCTAAACCTATCATGTAGTGTCTAAACCTATCATGTAGTATCTAAACCTATCATGTAGTATCTAAACCTATCATGTAGAATCTAAACCTATGATGTAGAATCTAAACCTATCATGTAGAATCTAAACCTATCATGTAGTCTCTAAACCTATCATGTAGTATCTAAACCTATCATGTAGAATCTAAACCTATCATGTAGAATCTAAACTTTTCATGTAGAATCTAAACCTATCATGTAGAATCTAAACCTATCATGTAGAATCTAAACCTATCATGTAGTATCTAAACCTATCATGTAGAATCTAAACCTATCATGTAGAATCTAAACCTATCATGTAGAATCTAAACCTATCATGTAGTATCTAAACCTATCATGTAGTATCTAAACCTATCATGTAGTATCTAAACCTATCATGTAGTATCTAAACCTATCATGTAGTATCTAAACCTATCATGTAGTATCTAAACCTATCATGTAGTATCTAAACCTATCATGTAGTATCTAAACCTATCATGTAGTATCTAAACCTATCATGTAGTATCTAAACCTATCATGTAGTATCTAAACCTATCATGTAGTATCTAAACCTATCATGTAGTATCTAAACCTGTCATGTAGTATCTAAACCTGTCATGTAGTATCTAAACCTATCATGTAGTGTCTAAACCTATCATGTAGTGTCTAAACCTATCATGTAGTGTCTAAACCTATCATGTAGTGTCTAAATCTATCATGTAGAGTCTAAACCTATCATGTAGAATCTAAACCTATCATGTAGAATCTAAACCTATCATGTAGAATCTAAACCTATCATGTAGTATCTAAACCTATCATGTAGTATCTAAACCTATCATGTAGAATCTAAACCTATCATGTAGAATCTAAACTTTTCATGTAGAATCTAAACCTATCATGTAGAATCTAAACCTATCATGTAGAATCTAAACCTATCATGTAGTATCTAAACCTATCATGTAGAATCTAAACCTATCATGTAGAATCTAAACCTATCATGTAGAATCTAAACCTATCATGTAGTATCTAAACCTATCATGTAGTATCTAAACCTATCATGTAGTATCTAAACCTATCATGTAGTATCTAAACCTATCATGTAGTATCTAAACCTATCATGTAGTATCTAAACCTATCATGTAGTATCTAAACCTATCATGTAGTATCTAAACCTATCATGTAGTATCTAAACCTATCATGTAGTATCTAAACCTATCATGTAGTATCTAAACCTATCATGTAGTATCTAAACCTATCATGTAGTATCTAAACCTGTCATGTAGTATCTAAACCTGTCATGTAGTATCTAAACCTATCATGTAGTGTCTAAACCTATCATGTAGTGTCTAAACCTATCATGTAGTGTCTAAACCTATCATGTAGTGTCTAAACCTGTCATGTAGTATCTAAACCTATCATGTAGTATCTAAACCTATCATGTAGTATCTAAACCTATCATGTAGTATTTAAACCTATCATGTAGTATCTAAACCTATCATGTAGTATCTAAACCTATCATGTAGTGTCTAAAACTATCATGTAGTATCTAATCCTATCATGTAGTATCTAAACCTATCATGTAGTGTCTAAACCTATCATGTAGAGTCTAAACCTATCATGTAGAATCTAAACCTATCATGTAGTATCTAAACCTGTCATGTAGTATCTAAACCTGTCATGTAGTCTCTAAACATATCATGTAGTCTCTAAACCTATCATGTAGTGTCTAAAACTATCATGTAGTGTCTAAACCTATCATGTAGTATCTAAACCTATCATGTAGTATCTAAACCTATCATGTAGTATCTAAACCTATCATGTAGTATCTAAACCTATCATGTAGTATCTAAACATATCATGTAGTATCTAAACCTATCATGTAGTATTTAAACCTATCATGTAGTATCTAAACCTGTCATGTAGTATCTAAACCTGTCATGTAGTATCTAAACCTATCATGTAGTCTCTAACCCTTTCATGTAGTGTCTAAACCTATCATGTTGTGTCTAAACCTATCATGTAGTGTCTAAACCTGTCATGTAGTATCTAAACCTATCATGTAGTATCTAAACCTATCATGTAGTATCTAAACCTATCATGTAGTATCTAAACCTATCATGTAGTATCTAAACCTATCATTTAGTATCTAAACCTATCATGTAGTATGTAAACCTATCATGTAGTATCTAAACCTATCATGTAGTGTCTAAAACTATCATGTAGTATCCAAACCTATCATGTAGTATCTAAACCTATCATGTAGTATCTAAACCTATCATGTAGTGTCTAAATCTATCATGTAGAGTCTAAACCTATCATGTAGAATCTAAACCTATCATGTAGAATCTAAACCTATCATGTAGTATCTAAACCTATCATGTAGTATCTAAACATATCATGTAGAATCTAAACTTTTCATGTAGAATCTAAACCTATCATGTAGAATCTAAACCTATCATGTAGAATCTAAACCTATCATGTAGAATCTAAACCTATCATGTAGAATCTAAACCTATCATGTAGTATCTAAACCTATCATGTAGAATCTAAACCTATCATGTAGTATCTAAACCTATCATGTAGTATCTAAACCTATCATGTAGTATCTAAACCTATCATGTAGTATCTAAACCTATCATGTAGTATCTAAACCTATCATGTAGTATCTAAACCTATCATGTAGTACCTAAACCTATCATGTAGTATCTAAACCTATCATGTAGTATCTAAACCTATCATGTAGTATCTAAACCTATCATGTAGTATCTAAACCTATCATGTAGTATCTAAACCTATCATGTAGTATCTAAACCTATCATGTAGTATCTAAACCTATCATGTAGTATCTAAACCTATCATGTAGTATCTAAACCTATCATGTAGTATCTAAACCTGTCATGTAGTATCTAAACCTGTCATGTAGTATCTAAACCTGTCATGTAGTGTCTAAACCTATCATGTAGTGTCTAAACCTGTCATGTAGTGTCTAAACCTGTCATGTAGTATCTAAACCTATCATGTAGTATCTAAACCTATCATGTAGTATCTAAACCTATCATGTAGTATCTAAACCTATCATGTAGTATCTAAACCTATCATTTAGTATCTAAACCTATCATTTAGTATCTAAACCTATCATGTAGTATCTAAACCTATCATGTAGTGTCTAAAACTATCATGTAGTATCTAATCCTATCATGTAGTGTCTAAACCTATCATGTAGTGTCTAAACCTATCATGTAGAGTCTAAACCTATCATGTAGAATCTAAACCTATCATGTAGTATCTAAACCTATCATGTAGTATCTAAACCTATCATGTAGTATCTAAACCTATCATGTAGTATCTAAACCTATCATGTAGTGTCTAAACCTATCATGTAGTATCTAAACCTATCATGTAGTATCTAAACCTATCATGTAGAATCTAAACCTATGATGTAGAATCTAAACCTATCATGTAGTCTCTAAACCTATCATGTAGTATCTAAACCTATCATGTAGTATCTAAACCTATCATGTAGTATCTAAACCTATCATGTAGTATCTAAACCTATCATGTAGTATCTAAACCTATCATGTAGTATCTAAACCTGTCATGTAGTATCTAAACCTGTCATGTAGTATCTAAACCTGTCATGTAGTGTCTAAACCTATCATGTAGTGTCTAAACCTGTCATGTAGTGTCTAAACCTGTCATGTAGTATCTAAACCTATCATGTAGTATCTAAACCTATCATGTAGTATCTAAACCTATCATGTAGTATCTAAACCTATCATGTAGTATCTAAACCTATCATGTAGTACCTAAACCTATCATGTAGTATCTAAACCTATCATGTAGTATCTAAACCTATCATGTAGTATCTAAACCTATCATGTAGTATCTAAACCTATCATGTAGTATCTAAACCTATCATGTAGTATCTAAACCTATCATGTAGTATCTAAACCTATCATGTAGTATCTAAACCTATCATGTAGTATCTAAACCTATCATGTAGTATCTAAACCTGTCATGTAGTATCTAAACCTGTCATGTAGTATCTAAACCTGTCATGTAGTGTCTAAACCTATCATGTAGTGTCTAAACCTGTCATGTAGTGTCTAAACCTGTCATGTAGTATCTAAACCTATCATGTAGTATCTAAACCTATCATGTAGTATCTAAACCTATCATGTAGTATCTAAACCTATCATGTAGTATCTAAACCTATCATTTTGTATCTAAACCTATCATTTAGTATCTAAACCTATCATGTAGTATCTAAACCTATCATGTAGTGTCTAAAACTATCATGTAGTATCTAATCCTATCATGTAGTGTCTAAACCTATCATGTAGTGTCTAAACCTATCATGTAGAGTCTAAACCTATCATGTAGAATCTAAACCTATCATGTAGTATCTAAACCTATCATGTAGTATCTAAACCTATCATGTAGTATCTAAACCTATCATGTAGTATCTAAACCTATCATGTAGTGTCTAAACCTATCATGTAGTATCTAAACCCATCATGTAGTATCTAAACCTATCATGTAGAATCTAAACCTATGATGTAGAATCTAAACCTATCATGTAGAATCTAAACCTATCATGTAGTCTCTAAACCTATCATGTAGTATCTAAACCTATCATGTAGAATCTAAACCTATCATGTAGAATCTAAACTTTTCATGTAGAATCTAAACCTATCATGTAGAATCTAAACCTATCATGTAGAATCTAAACCTATCATGTAGTATCTAAACCTATCATGTAGAATCTAAACCTATCATGTAGAATCTAAACCTATCATGTAGAATCTAAACCTATCATGTAGTATCTAAACCTATCATGTAGTATCTAAACCTATCATGTAGTATCTAAACCTATCATGTAGTATCTAAACCTATCATGTAGTATCTAAACCTATCATGTAGTATCTAAACCTATCATGTAGTATCTAAACCTATCATGTAGTATCTAAACCTATCATGTAGTATCTAAACCTATCATGTAGTATCTAAACCTATCATGTAGTATCTAAACCTATCATGTAGTATCTAAACCTGTCATGTAGTATCTAAACCTGTCATGTAGTATCTAAACCTATCATGTAGTGTCTAAACCTATCATGTAGTGTCTAAACCTATCATGTAGTGTCTAAACCTATCATGTAGTGTCTAAATCTATCATGTAGAGTCTAAACCTATCATGTAGAATCTAAACCTATCATGTAGAATCTAAACCTATCATGTAGAATCTAAACCTATCATGTAGTATCTAAACCTATCATGTAGTATCTAAACCTATCATGTAGAATCTAAACCTATCATGTAGAATCTAAACTTTTCATGTAGAATCTAAACCTATCATGTAGAATCTAAACCTATCATGTAGAATCTAAACCTATCATGTAGTATCTAAACCTATCATGTAGAATCTAAACCTAACATGTAGAATCTAAACCTATCATGTAGAATCTAAACCTATCATGTAGTATCTAAACCTATCATGTAGTATCTAAACCTATCATGTAGTATCTAAACCTATCATGTAGTATCTAAACCTATCATGTAGTATCTAAACCTATCATGTAGTATCTAAACCTATCATGTAGTATCTAAACCTATCATGTAGTATCTAAACCTATCATGTAGTATCTAAACCTATCATGTAGTATCTAAACCTATCATGTAGTATCTAAACCTATCATGTAGTATCTAAACCTATCATGTAGTATCTAAACCTGTCATGTAGTATCTAAACCTGTCATGTAGTATCTAAACCTATCATGTAGTGTCTAAACCTATCATGTAGTGTCTAAACCTATCATGTAGTGTCTAAACCTATCATGTAGTGTCTAAACCTGTCATGTAGTATCTAAACCTATCATGTAGTATCTAAACCTATCATGTAGTATCTAAACCTATCATGTAGTATTTAAACCTATCATGTAGTATCTAAACCTATCATGTAGTATCTAAACCTATCATGTAGTGTCTAAAACTATCATGTAGTATCTAATCCTATCATGTAGTATCTAAACCTATCATGTAGTGTCTAAACCTATCATGTAGAGTCTAAACCTATCATGTAGAATCTAAACCTATCATGTAGTATCTAAACCTGTCATGTAGTATCTAAACCTGTCATGTAGTCTCTAAACATATCATGTAGTCTCTAAACCTATCATGTAGTGTCTAAAACTATCATGTAGTGTCTAAACCTATCATGTAGTATCTAAACCTATCATGTAGTATCTAAACCTATCATGTAGTATCTAAACCTATCATGTAGTATCTAAACCTATCATGTAGTATCTAAACATATCATGTAGTATCTAAACCTATCATGTAGTATTTAAACCTATCATGTAGTATCTAAACCTGTCATGTAGTATCTAAACCTGTCATGTAGTATCTAAACCTATCATGTAGTCTCTAACCCTTTCATGTAGTGTCTAAACCTATCATGTTGTGTCTAAACCTATCATGTAGTGTCTAAACCTGTCATGTAGTATCTAAACCTATCATGTAGTATCTAAACCTATCATGTAGTATCTAAACCTATCATGTAGTATCTAAACCTATCATGTAGTATCTAAACCTATCATTTAGTATCTAAACCTATCATGTAGTATGTAAACCTATCATGTAGTATCTAAACCTATCATGTAGTGTCTAAAACTATCATGTAGTATCTAAACCTATCATGTAGTATCTAAACCTATCATGTAGTATCTAAACCTATCATGTAGTGTCTAAATCTATCATGTAGAGTCTAAACCTATCATGTAGAATCTAAACCTATCATGTAGAATCTAAACCTATCATGTAGTATCTAAACCTATCATGTAGTATCTAAACCTATCATGTAGAATCTAAACTTTTCATGTAGAATCTAAACCTATCATGTAGAATCTAAACCTATCATGTAGAATCTAAACCTATCATGTAGAATCTAAACCTATCATGTAGAATCTAAACCTATCATGTAGTATCTAAACCTATCATGTAGAATCTAAACCTATCATGTAGTATCTAAACCTATCATGTAGTATCTAAACCTATCATGTAGTATCTAAACCTATCATGTAGTATCTAAACCTATCATGTAGTATCTAAACCTATCATGTAGTATCTAAACCTATCATGTAGTACCTAAACCTATCATGTAGTATCTAAACCTATCATGTAGTATCTAAACCTATCATGTAGTATCTAAACCTATCATGTAGTATCTAAACCTATCATGTAGTATCTAAACCTATCATGTAGTATCTAAACCTATCATGTAGTATCTAAACCTATCATGTAGTATCTAAACCTATCATGTAGTATCTAAACCTGTCATGTAGTATCTAAACCTGTCATGTAGTATCTAAACCTGTCATGTAGTGTCTAAACCTATCATGTAGTGTCTAAACCTGTCATGTAGTGTCTAAACCTGTCATGTAGTATCTAAACCTATCATGTAGTATCTAAACCTATCATGTAGTATCTAAACCTATCATGTAGTATCTAAACCTATCATGTAGTATCTAAACCTATCATTTAGTATCTAAACCTATCATTTAGTATCTAAACCTATCATGTAGTATCTAAACCTATCATGTAGTGTCTAAAACTATCATGTAGTATCTAATCCTATCATGTAGTGTCTAAACCTATCATGTAGTCTCTAAACCTATCATGTAGTGTCTAAACCTATCATGTAGTGTCTAAACCTGTTATGTAGTATCTAAACATATCATGTAGTCTCTAAACCTATCATGTAGTGTCTAAACCTATCATGTAGTGTCTAAACCTGTTATGTAGTATCTAAACCTATCATGTAGTATCTAAACCTATCATGTAGTATCTAAACCTATCATGTAGTATCTAAACATATCATGTAGTATCTAAACCTATCATGTAGTGTCTAAACCTATCATGTAGTATCTAAACCTATCATGTAGAGTCTAAACCTATCATGTAGAGTCTAAACCTATCATGTAGAATCTAAACCTATCATGTAGAATCTAAACCTATCATGTAGTATCTAAACCTATCATGTAGTGTCTAAAACTATCATGTAGTATCTAAACCTATCATGTAGTATCTAAACCTATCATGTAGTGTCTAAACCTATCATGTAGAATCTAAACCTATCATGTAGAATCTAAACCTATCATGTAGAATCTAAACCTATCATGTAGAATCTAAACCTATCATGTAGAATCTAAACCTATCATGTAGTATCTAAAGCTATCATGTAGTATCTAAACCTATCATGTAGAATCTAAACCTATCATGTAGAATCTAAACCTATCATGTAGTATCTAAACCTATCATGTAGTATCTAAACCTATCATGTAGTGTCTAAACCTATCATGTAGTGTCTAAACCTATCATGTAGAATCAAAACCTATCATGTAGAATCAAAACCTATCATGTAGAATCTAAACCTATCATGTAGTGTCTAAACCTATCATGTAGTATCTAAACCCATCGTGTAGTATCTAAACCTATCGTGTAGACTCTAAACCTATCGTGTAGAATCTAAACCTATCGTGTAGAATCTAAACCTATCGTGTAGTATCTAAAGCTATCGTGTAGTATCTAAACCTATCGTGTAGAATCTAAACCTATCGTGTAGAATCTAAACCTATCGTGTAGTATCTAAAGCTATCGTGTAGTATCTAAACCTATCGTGTAGAATCTAAACCTATCGTGTAGAATCTAAACCTATCGTGTAGTATCTAAACCTATCATGTAGTATCTAAACCTATCATGTAGTATCTAAACCTATCATGTAGTATCTAAACCTATCATGTAGTATCTAAACCTATCATGTAGTATCTAAACCTATCATGTAGTATCTAAACCTGTCATGTAGTATCTAAACCTGTCATGTAGTATCTAAACATATCATGTAGTCTCTAAACCTATCATGTAGTGTCTAAACCTGTCATGTAGTATCTAAACCTATCATGTAGTATCTAAACCTGTCATGTAGTATCTAAACCTATCATGTAGTATCTAAACCTATCATGTAGTATCTAAACCTATCATTTAGTATCTAAACCTATCATGTAGTATCTAAACCTATCATGTAGTGTCTAAAACTATCATGTAGAATCTAAACATATCATGTAGAATCAAAACCTATCATGTAGAATCTAAACCTATCATGTAGTATCTAAACCTATCATGTAGTATCTAAACCTATCATGTAGTATCTAAACCTATCATGTAGTATCTAAACCTATCATGTAGTGTCTAAACCTATCGTGTAGTATATAAACCTATCGTGTAGTATCTAAACCTATCGTGTAGAATCTAAACCTATCGTGTAGTATCTAAAGCTATCGTGTAGTATCTAAACCTATCGTGTAGTATCTAAACCTATCGTGTAGTATCTAAACCTATCGTGTGGTATCTAAACCTATCGTGTAGTATCTAAACCTATCATGTAGTATCTAAACCTATCATGTAGTATCTAAACCTATCATGTAGTATCTAAACCTATCATGTAGAATCTAAACCTATCATGTAGAATCTAAACCTATCATGTAGAATCTAAACCTATCATGTAGTATCTAAAGCTATCATGTAGTATCTAAACCTATCATGTAGAATCTAAACCTATCATGTAGAATCTAAACCTATCATGTAGTATCTAAACCTATCATGTAGTATCTAAACCTATCATGTAGTGTCTAAACCTATCATGTAGTGTCTAAACCTATCATGTAGAATCAAAACCTATCATGTAGAATCAAAACCTATCATGTAGAATCTAAACCTATCATGTAGTGTCTAAACCTATCATGTAGTATCTAAACCCATCGTGTAGTATCTAAACCTATCGTGTAGACTCTAAACCTATCGTGTAGAATCTAAACCTATCGTGTAGAATCTAAACCTATCGTGTAGTATCTAAAGCTATCGTGTAGTATCTAAACCTATCGTGTAGAATCTAAACCTATCGTGTAGAATCTAAACCTATCGTGTAGTATCTAAAGCTATCGTGTAGTATCTAAACCTATCGTGTAGAATCTAAACCTATCGTGTAGAATCTAAACCTATCGTGTAGTATCTAAACCTATCATGTAGTATCTAAACCTATCATGTAGTATCTAAACCTATCATGTAGTATCTAAACCTATCATGTAGTATCTAAACCTATCATGTAGTATCTAAACCTATCATGTAGTATCTAAACCTGTCATGTAGTATCTAAACCTGTCATGTAGTATCTAAACATATCATGTAGTCTCTAAACCTATCATGTAGTGTCTAAACCTGTCATGTAGTATCTAAACCTATCATGTAGTATCTAAACCTATCATGTAGTATCTAAACCTATCATGTAGTATCTAAACCTATCATGTAGTATCTAAACCTATCATTTAGTATCTAAACCTATCATGTAGTATCTAAACCTATCATGTAGTGTCTAAAACTATCATGTAGAATCTAAACCTATCATGTAGTATCTAAACCTATCATGTAGTATCTAAACCTATCATGTAGTATCTAAACCTATCATGTAGTATCTAAACCTATCATGTAGTATCTAAACCTGTCGTGTAGTATCTAAACCTGTCGTGTAGTATCTAAACCTATCGTGTAGTCTCCAAACCTATCGTGTAGTGTCTAAACCTATCGTGTAGTGTCTAAACCTATCGTGTAGTGTCTAAACCTATCGTGTAGTGTCTAAACCTGTCGTGTAGTGTCTAAACCTGTCGTGTAGTATCTAAACCTATCGTGTAGTATCTAAACCTATCGTGTAGTATCTAAACCTATCGTGTAGTATCTAAACCTATCATGTAGTATCTAAACCTATCATGTAGTATCTAAACCTATCATGTAGTATCTAAACCTATCATGTAGTATCTAAACCTATCATGTAGTATCTAAACCTATCATGTAGTATCTAAACCTATCATGTAGTATCTAAACCTGTCATGTAGTATCTAAACCTGTCATGTAGTCTCTAAACATATCATGTAGTCTCTAAACCTATCATGTAGTGTCTAAACCTATCATGTAGTATCTAAACCTATCATGTAGTATCTAAACCTATCATGTAGTGTCTAAACCTGTCATGTAGTATCTAAACCTATCATGTAGTATCTAAACCTATCATGTAGTATCTAAACCTATCATGTAGTATCTAAACCTATCATGTAGTATCTAAACCTATCATGTAGTATCTAAACCTATCATGTAGTATCTAAACCTATCATGTAGTATCTAAACCTATCATGTAGTGTCTAAAACTATCATGTAGTATCTAAACCTATCATGTAGTATCTAAACCTATCATGTAGTGTCTAAACCTATCATGTAGAGTCTAAACCTATCATGTAGAATCTAAACCTATCATGTAGAATCTAAACCTATCATGTAGAATCTAAACCTATCATGTAGTATCTAAACCTATCATGTAGTATCTAAACCTATCATGTAGAATCTAAACCTATCATGTAGAATCTAAACCTATCATGTAGAATCTAAACTTTTCATGTAGAATCTAAACCTATCATGTAGAATCTAAACCTATCATGTAGAATCTAAACCTATCATGTAGAATCTAAACCTATCATGTAGTATCTAAACCTATCATGTAGTATCTAAACCTATCATGTAGTATCTAAACCTATCATGTAGTATCTAAACCTATCATGTAGTATCTAAACCTATCATGTAGTACCTAAACCTATCATGTAGTATCTAAACCTATCATGTAGTATCTAAACCTATCGTGTAGTATCTAAACCTATCATGTAGTATCTAAACCTATCATGTAGTATCTAAACATATCATGTAGTATCTAAACCTATCATGTAGTATCTAAACCTATCATGTAGTATCTAAACCTGTCATGTAGTATCTAAACCTGTCATGTAGTCTCTAAACCTATCATGTAGTCTCTAAACCTATCATGTAGTGTCTAAGCCTATCATGTAGTATCTAAAACTATCATGTAGTGTCTAAACCTGTCATGTAGTGTCTAAACCTATCATGTAGTATCTAAACCTATCATGTAGTATCTAAACCTATCATGTAGTATCTAAACCTATCATGTAGTATCTAAACCTATCATGTAGTATCTAAACCTATCATGTAGTATCTAAACCTATTATGTAGTATCTAAACCTATCATGTAGTGTCTAAACCTAACATGTAGAGTCTAAACCTATCATGTAGAGTCTAAACCTATCATGTAGAATCTAAACCTATCATGTAGAATCTAAACCTATCATGTAGTATCTAAACCTATCATGTAGTATCTAAACCTATCATGTAGAATCTAAACCTATCATGTAGAATCTAAACTTTTCATGTAGAATCTAAACCTATCATGTAGAATCTAAACCTATCATGTAGAATCTAAACCTATCATGTAGTATCTAAACCTATCATGTAGAATCTAAACCTATCATGTAGTATCTAAACCTATCATGTAGTCTCTAAACCTATCATGTAGTGTCTAAACCTATCATGTAGTATCTAAACCTATCATGTAGTGTCTAAACCTGTCATGTAGTATCTAAACCTATCATGTAGTATCTAAACCTATCATGTAGTATCTAAACCTATCATGTAGTATCTAAACCTATCATGTAGTATCTAAACCTATCATTTAGTATCTAAACCTATCATGTAGTATCTAAACCTATCAAGTAGTGTCTAAACCTATCATGTAGTGTCTAAAACTATCATGTAGTATCTAAACCTATCATGTAGTGTCTAAACCTATCATGTAGTGTCTAAATCTATCATGTAGAGTCTAAACCTATCATGTAGAATCTAAACCTATCATGTAGAATCTAAACCTATCATGTAGAATCTAAACCTATCATGTAGTATCTAAACCTATCATGTAGTATCTAAACCTATCATGTAGAATCTAAACCTATCATGTAGAATCTAAACTTTTCATGTAGAATCTAAACCTATCATGTAGAATCTAAACCTATCATGTAGAATCTAAACCTATCATGTAGTATCTAAACCTATCATGTAGAATCTAAACCTATCATGTAGAATCTAAACCTATCATGTAGAATCTAAACCTATCATGTAGTATCTAAACCTATCATGTAGTATCTAAACCTATCATGTAGTATCTAAACCTATCATGTAGTATCTAAACCTATCATGTAGTATCTAAACCTATCATGTAGTGTCTAAACCTATCATGTAGAGTCTAAACCTATCATGTAGAATCTAAACCTATCATGTAGAATCTAAACCTATCATGTAGAATCTAAACCTATCATGTAGTATCTAAACCTATCATGTAGTATCTAAACCTATCATGTAGAATCTAAACCTATCATGTAGAATCTAAACCTATCATGTAGAATCTAAACTTTTCATGTAGAATCTAAACCTATCATGTAGAATCTAAACCTATCATGTAGAATCTAAACCTATCATGTAGAATCTAAACCTATCATGTAGTATCTAAACCTATCATGTAGTATCTAAACCTATCATGTAGTATCTAAACCTATCATGTAGTATCTAAACCTATCATGTAGTATCTAAACCTATCATGTAGTACCTAAACCTATCATGTAGTATCTAAACCTATCATGTAGTATCTAAACCTATCGTGTAGTATCTAAACCTATCATGTAGTATCTAAACCTATCATGTAGTATCTAAACATATCATGTAGTATCTAAACCTATCATGTAGTATCTAAACCTATCATGTAGTATCTAAACCTGTCATGTAGTATCTAAACCTGTCATGTAGTCTCTAAACCTATCATGTAGTCTCTAAACCTATCATGTAGTGTCTAAGCCTATCATGTAGTATCTAAAACTATCATGTAGTGTCTAAACCTGTCATGTAGTGTCTAAACCTATCATGTAGTATCTAAACCTATCATGTAGTATCTAAACCTATCATGTAGTATCTAAACCTATCATGTAGTATCTAAACCTATCATGTAGTATCTAAACCTATCATGTAGTATCTAAACCTATTATGTAGTATCTAAACCTATCATGTAGTGTCTAAACCTAACATGTAGAGTCTAAACCTATCATGTAGAGTCTAAACCTATCATGTAGAATCTAAACCTATCATGTAGAATCTAAACCTATCATGTAGTATCTAAACCTATCATGTAGTATCTAAACCTATCATGTAGAATCTAAACCTATCATGTAGAATCTAAACTTTTCATGTAGAATCTAAACCTATCATGTAGAATCTAAACCTATCATGTAGAATCTAAACCTATCATGTAGTATCTAAACCTATCATGTAGAATCTAAACCTATCATGTAGTATCTAAACCTATCATGTAGTCTCTAAACCTATCATGTAGTGTCTAAACCTATCATGTAGTATCTAAACCTATCATGTAGTGTCTAAACCTGTCATGTAGTATCTAAACCTATCATGTAGTATCTAAACCTATCATGTAGTATCTAAACCTATCATGTAGTATCTAAACCTATCATGTAGTATCTAAACCTATCATTTAGTATCTAAACCTATCATGTAGTATCTAAACCTATCAAGTAGTGTCTAAACCTATCATGTAGTGTCTAAAACTATCATGTAGTATCTAAACCTATCATGTAGTGTCTAAACCTATCATGTAGTGTCTAAATCTATCATGTAGAGTCTAAACCTATCATGTAGAATCTAAACCTATCATGTAGAATCTAAACCTATCATGTAGAATCTAAACCTATCATGTAGTATCTAAACCTATCATGTAGTATCTAAACCTATCATGTAGAATCTAAACCTATCATGTAGAATCTAAACTTTTCATGTAGAATCTAAACCTATCATGTAGAATCTAAACCTATCATGTAGAATCTAAACCTATCATGTAGTATCTAAACCTATCATGTAGAATCTAAACCTATCATGTAGAATCTAAACCTATCATGTAGAATCTAAACCTATCATGTAGTATCTAAACCTATCATGTAGTATCTAAACCTATCATGTAGTATCTAAACCTATCATGTAGTATCTAAACCTATCATGTAGTATCTAAACCTATCATGTAGTATCTAAACCTATCATGTAGTATCTAAACCTATCATGTAGTATCTAAACCTATCATGTAGTATCTAAACCTATCATGCAGTATCTAAACCTATCATGTAGTATCTAAACCTATCATGTAGTATCTAAACCTATCATGTAGTATCTAAACCTATCATGTAGTATCTAAACCTATCATGTAGTGTCTAAAACTATCATGTAGTATCTAAACCTATCATGTAGTATCTAAACCTATCATGTAGTGTCTAAACCTATCATGTAGAGTCTAAACCTATCATGTAGAATCTAAACCTATCATGTAGAATCTAAACCTATCATGTAGAATCTAAACCTATCATGTAGTATCTAAACCTATCATGTAGTATCTAAACCTATCATGTAGAATCTAAACCTATCATGTAGAATCTAAACCTATCATGTAGAATCTAAACTTTTCATGTAGAATCTAAACCTATCATGTAGAATCTAAACCTATCATGTAGAATCTAAACCTATCATGTAGAATCTAAACCTATCATGTAGTATCTAAACCTATCGTGTAGTATCTAAAGCTATCATGTAGTATCTAAACCTATCATGTAGTATCTAAACCTATCATGTAGTATCTAAACCTATCATGTAGTACCTAAACCTATCATGTAGTATCTAAACCTATCATGTAGTATCTAAACCTATCGTGTAGTATCTAAACCTATCATGTAGTATCTAAACCTATCATGTAGTATCTAAACATATCATGTAGTATCTAAACCTATCATGTAGTATCTAAACCTATCATGTAGTATCTAAACCTGTCATGTAGTATCTAAACCTGTCATGTAGTCTCTAAACCTATCATGTAGTCTCTAAACCTATCATGTAGTGTCTAAGCCTATCATGTAGTATCTAAAACTATCATGTAGTGTCTAAACCTGTCATGTAGTGTCTAAACCTATCATGTAGTATCTAAACCTATCATGTAGTATCTAAACCTATCATGTAGTATCTAAACCTATCATGTAGTATCTAAACCTATCATGTAGTATCTAAACCTATCATGTAGTATCTAAACCTATTATGTAGTATCTAAACCTATCATGTAGTGTCTAAACCTAACATGTAGAGTCTAAACCTATCATGTAGAGTCTAAACCTATCATGTAGAATCTAAACCTATCATGTAGAATCTAAACCTATCATGTAGTATCTAAACCTATCATGTAGTATCTAAACCTATCATGTAGAATCTAAACCTATCATGTAGAATCTAAACTTTTCATGTAGAATCTAAACCTATCATGTAGAATCTAAACCTATCATGTAGAATCTAAACCTATCATGTAGTATCTAAACCTATCATGTAGAATCTAAACCTATCATGTAGTATCTAAACCTATCATGTAGTCTCTAAACCTATCATGTAGTGTCTAAACCTATCATGTAGTATCTAAACCTATCATGTAGTGTCTAAACCTGTCATGTAGTATCTAAACCTATCATGTAGTATCTAAACCTATCATGTAGTATCTAAACCTATCATGTAGTATCTAAACCTATCATGTAGTATCTAAACCTATCATTTAGTATCTAAACCTATCATGTAGTATCTAAACCTATCAAGTAGTGTCTAAACCTATCATGTAGTGTCTAAAACTATCATGTAGTATCTAAACCTATCATGTAGTGTCTAAACCTATCATGTAGTGTCTAAATCTATCATGTAGAGTCTAAACCTATCATGTAGAATCTAAACCTATCATGTAGAATCTAAACCTATCATGTAGAATCTAAACCTATCATGTAGTATCTAAACCTATCATGTAGTATCTAAACCTATCATGTAGAATCTAAACCTATCATGTAGAATCTAAACTTTTCATGTAGAATCTAAACCTATCATGTAGAATCTAAACCTATCATGTAGAATCTAAACCTATCATGTAGTATCTAAACCTATCATGTAGAATCTAAACCTATCATGTAGAATCTAAACCTATCATGTAGAATCTAAACCTATCATGTAGTATCTAAACCTATCATGTAGTATCTAAACCTATCATGTAGTATCTAAACCTATCATGTAGTATCTAAACCTATCATGTAGTATCTAAACCTATCATGTAGTATCTAAACCTATCATGTAGTATCTAAACCTATCATGTAGTATCTAAACCTATCATGTAGTATCTAAACCTATCATGTAGTATCTAAACCTATCATGTAGTATCTAAACCTATCATGTAGTATCTAAACCTATCATGTAGTATCTAAACCTATCATGTAGTATCTAAACCTATCATGTAGTATCTAAACCTGTCATGTAGTATCTAAACCTGTCATGTAGTATCTAAACCTATCATGTAGTGTCTAAACCTATCATGTAGTGTCTAAACCTATCATGTAGTGTCTAAACCTATCATGTAGTGTCTAAACCTGTCATGTAGTATCTAAACCTATCATGTAGTATCTAAACCTATCATGTAGTATCTAAACCTATCATGTAGTATTTAAACCTATCATGTAGTATCTAAACCTATCATGTAGTATCTAAACCTATCATGTAGTGTCTAAAACTATCATGTAGTATCTAATCCTATCATGTAGTATCTAAACCTATCATGTAGTGTCTAAACCTATCATGTAGAGTCTAAACCTATCATGTAGAATCTAAACCTATCATGTAGTATCTAAACCTGTCATGTAGTATCTAAACCTGTCATGTAGTCTCTAAACATATCATGTAGTCTCTAAACCTATCATGTAGTGTCTAAAACTATCATGTAGTGTCTAAACCTATCATGTAGTATATAAACCTATCATGTAGTATCTAAACCTATCATGTAGTATCTAAACCTATCATGTAGTATCTAAACCTATCATGTAGTATCTAAACCTATCATGTAGTATCTAAACCTATCATGTAGTATTTAAACCTATCATGTAGTATCTAAACCTGTCATGTAGTATCTAAACCTGTCATGTAGTATCTAAACCTATCATGTAGTCTCTAACCCTTTCATGTAGTGTCTAAACCTATCATGTTGTGTCTAAACCTATCATGTAGTGTCTAAACCTGTCATGTAGTATCTAAACCTATCATGTAGTATCTAAACCTATCATGTAGTATCTAAACCTATCATGTAGTATCTAAACCTATCATGTAGTATCTAAACCTATCATTTAGTATCTAAACCTATCATGTAGTATCTAAACCTATCATGTAGTATCTAAACCTATCATGTAGTGTCTAAAACTATCATGTAGTATCTAAACCTATCATGTAGTATCTAAACCTATCATGTAGTATCTAAACCTATCATGTAGTGTCTAAATCTATCATGTAGAGTCTAAACCTATCATGTAGAATCTAAACCTATCATGTAGAATCTAAACCTATCATGTAGTATCTAAACCTATCATGTAGTATCTAAACCTATCATGTAGAATCTAAACTTTTCATGTAGAATCTAAACCTATCATGTAGAATCTAAACCTATCATGTAGAATCTAAACCTATCATGTAGAATCTAAACCTATCATGTAGAATCTAAACCTATCATGTAGTATCTAAACCTATCATGTAGAATCTAAACCTATCATGTAGTATCTAAACCTATCATGTAGTATCTAAACCTATCATGTAGTATCTAAACCTATCATGTAGTATCTAAACCTATCATGTAGTATCTAAACCTATCATGTAGTATCTAAACCTATCATGTAGTACCTAAACCTATCATGTAGTATCTAAACCTATCATGTAGTATCTAAACCTATCATGTAGTATCTAAACCTATCATGTAGTATCTAAACCTATCATGTAGTATCTAAACCTATCATGTAGTATCTAAACCTATCATGTAGTATCTAAACCTATCATGTAGTATCTAAACCTATCATGTAGTATCTAAACCTATCATGTAGTATCTAAACCTATCATGTAGTGTCTAAACCTATCATGTAGTATCTAAACCTATCATGTAGTATCTAAACCTATCATGTAGTGTCTAAACCTATCATGTAGTATCTAAACCTATCATGTAGTATCTAAACCTATCATGTAGAATCTAAACCTATGATGTAGAATCTAAACCTATCATGTAGTATCTAAACCTATCATGTAGAATCTAAACCTATCATGTAGAATCTAAACCTATCATGTAGAATCTAAACCTATCATGTAGAATCTAAACCTATCATGTAGTCTCTAAACCTATCATGTAGTATCTAAACCTATCATGTAGTATCTAAACCTATCATGTAGTATCTAAACCTATCATGTAGTATCTAAACCAATCATGTAGTATCTAAACCAATCATGTAGTGTCTAAACCTATCATGTAGTATCTAAACCTATCATGTAGTATCTAAACCTATCATGTAGTATCTAAACCTGTCATGTAGTATCTAAACCTGTCATGTAGTATCTAAACCTGTCATGTAGTGTCTAAACCTATCATGTAGTGTCTAAACCTATCATGTAGTCTCTAAACCTATCATGTAGTGTCTAAGCCTATCATGTAGTATCTAAAACTATCATGTAGTGTCTAAACCTGTCATGTAGTGTCTAAACCTATCATGTAGTATCTAAACCTATCATGTAGTATCTAAACCTATCATGTAGTATCTAAACCTATCATGTAGTATCTAAACCTATCATGTAGTATCTAAACCTATCATGTAGTATCTAAACCTATCATGTAGTATCTAAACCTATCATGTAGTATCTAAACCTATCATGTAGTGTCTAAACCTAACATGTAGAGTCTAAACCTATCATGTAGAGTCTAAACCTATCATGTAGAATCTAAACCTATCATGTAGAATCTAAACCTATCATGTAGAATCTAAACCTATCATGTAGTGTCTAAACCTGTCATGTAGTATCTAAACCTATCATGTAGTATCTAAACCTATCATGTAGTATCTAAACCTATCATGTAGTATCTAAACCTATCATGTAGTATCTAAACCTATCATTTAGTATCTAAACCTATCATGTAGTATCTAAACCTATCAAGTAGTGTCTAAACCTATCATGTAGTGTCTAAAACTATCATGTAGTATCTAAACCTATCATGTAGTGTCTAAACCTATCATGTAGTGTCTAAATCTATCATGTAGAGTCTAAACCTATCATGTAGAATCTAAACCTATCATGTAGAATCTAAACCTATCATGTAGAATCTAAACCTATCATGTAGTATCTAAACCTATCATGTAGTATCTAAACCTATCATGTAGAATCTAAACCTATCATGTAGAATCTAAACTTTTCATGTAGAATCTAAACCTATCATGTAGAATCTAAACCTATCATGTAGAATCTAAACCTATCATGTAGTATCTAAACCTATCATGTAGAATCTAAACCTATCATGTAGAATCTAAACCTATCATGTAGAATCTAAACCTATCATGTAGTATCTAAACCTATCATGTAGTATCTAAACCTATCATGTAGTATCTAAACCTATCATGTAGTATCTAAACCTATCATGTAGTATCTAAACCTATCATGTAGTGTCTAAACCTATCATGTAGAGTCTAAACCTATCATGTAGAATCTAAACCTATCATGTAGAATCTAAACCTATCATGTAGAATCTAAACCTATCATGTAGTATCTAAACCTATCATGTAGTATCTAAACCTATCATGTAGAATCTAAACCTATCATGTAGAATCTAAACCTATCATGTAGAATCTAAACTTTTCATGTAGAATCTAAACCTATCATGTAGAATCTAAACCTATCATGTAGAATCTAAACCTATCATGTAGAATCTAAACCTATCATGTAGTATCTAAACCTATCATGTAGTATCTAAACCTATCATGTAGTATCTAAACCTATCATGTAGTATCTAAACCTATCATGTAGTATCTAAACCTATCATGTAGTACCTAAACCTATCATGTAGTATCTAAACCTATCATGTAGTATCTAAACCTATCGTGTAGTATCTAAACCTATCATGTAGTATCTAAACCTATCATGTAGTATCTAAACATATCATGTAGTATCTAAACCTATCATGTAGTATCTAAACCTATCATGTAGTATCTAAACCTGTCATGTAGTATCTAAACCTGTCATGTAGTCTCTAAACCTATCATGTAGTCTCTAAACCTATCATGTAGTGTCTAAGCCTATCATGTAGTATCTAAAACTATCATGTAGTGTCTAAACCTGTCATGTAGTGTCTAAACCTATCATGTAGTATCTAAACCTATCATGTAGTATCTAAACCTATCATGTAGTATCTAAACCTATCATGTAGTATCTAAACCTATCATGTAGTATCTAAACCTATCATGTAGTATCTAAACCTATTATGTAGTATCTAAACCTATCATGTAGAATCTAAACCTATCATGTAGAATCTAAACCTATCATGTAGTATCTAAACCTATCATGTAGTATCTAAACCTATCATGTAGAATCTAAACCTATCATGTAGAATCTAAACTTTTCATGTAGAATCTAAACCTATCATGTAGAATCTAAACCTATCATGTAGAATCTAAACCTATCATGTAGTATCTAAACCTATCATGTAGAATCTAAACCTATCATGTAGTATCTAAACCTATCATGTAGTCTCTAAACCTATCATGTAGTGTCTAAACCTATCATGTAGTATCTAAACCTATCATGTAGTGTCTAAACCTGTCATGTAGTATCTAAACCTATCATGTAGTATCTAAACCTATCATGTAGTATCTAAACCTATCATGTAGTATCTAAACCTATCATGTAGTATCTAAACCTATCATTTAGTATCTAAACCTATCATGTAGTATCTAAACCTATCATGTAGTATCTAAACCTATCATGTAGTATCTAAACCTGTCATGTAGTATCTAAACCTGTCATGTAGTCTCTAAACCTATCATGTAGTCTCTAAACCTATCATGTAGTGTCTAAGCCTATCATGTAGTATCTAAAACTATCATGTAGTGTCTAAACCTGTCATGTAGTGTCTAAACCTATCATGTAGTATCTAAACCTATCATGTAGTATCTAAACCTATCATGTAGTATCTAAACCTATCATGTAGTATCTAAACCTATCATGTAGTATCTAAACCTATCATGTAGTATCTAAACCTATTATGTAGTATCTAAACCTATCATGTAGTGTCTAAACCTAACATGTAGAGTCTAAACCTATCATGTAGAGTCTAAACCTATCATGTAGAATCTAAACCTATCATGTAGAATCTAAACCTATCATGTAGTATCTAAACCTATCATGTAGTATCTAAACCTATCATGTAGAATCTAAACCTATCATGTAGAATCTAAACTTTTCATGTAGAATCTAAACCTATCATGTAGAATCTAAACCTATCATGTAGAATCTAAACCTATCATGTAGTATCTAAACCTATCACGTAGAATCTAAACCTATCATGTAGTATCTAAACCTATCATGTAGTCTCTAAACCTATCATGTAGTGTCTAAACCTATCATGTAGTATCTAAACCTATCATGTAGTGTCTAAACCTGTCATGTAGTATCTAAACCTATCATGTAGTATCTAAACCTATCATGTAGTATCTAAACCTATCATGTAGTATCTAAACCTATCATGTAGTATCTAAACCTATCATTTAGTATCTAAACCTATCATGTAGTATCTAAACCTATCAAGTAGTGTCTAAACCTATCATGTAGTGTCTAAAACTATCATGTAGTATCTAAACCTATCATGTAGTGTCTAAACCTATCATGTAGTGTCTAAATCTATCATGTAGAGTCTAAACCTATCATGTAGAATCTAAACCTATCATGTAGAATCTAAACCTATCATGTAGAATCTAAACCTATCATGTAGTATCTAAACCTATCATGTAGTATCTAAACCTATCATGTAGAATCTAAACCTATCATGTAGAATCTAAACTTTTCATGTAGAATCTAAACCTATCATGTAGAATCTAAACCTATCATGTAGAATCTAAACCTATCATGTAGTATCTAAACCTATCATGTAGAATCTAAACCTATCATGTAGAATCTAAACCTATCATGTAGAATCTAAACCTATCATGTAGTATCTAAACCTATCATGTAGTATCTAAACCTATCATGTAGTATCTAAACCTATCATGTAGTATCTAAACCTATCATGTAGTATCTAAACCTATCATGTAGTATCTAAACCTATCATGTAGTATCTAAACCTATCATGTAGTATCTAAACCTATCATGTAGTATCTAAACCTATCATGCAGTATCTAAACCTATCATGTAGTATCTAAACCTATCATGTAGTGTCTAAACCTATCATGTAGAGTCTAAACCTATCATGTAGAATCTAAACCTATCATGTAGAATCTAAACCTATCATGTAGAATCTAAACCTATCATGTAGTATCTAAACCTATCATGTAGTATCTAAACCTATCATGTAGAATCTAAACCTATCATGTAGAATCTAAACCTATCATGTAGAATCTAAACTTTTCATGTAGAATCTAAACCTATCATGTAGAATCTAAACCTATCATGTAGTATCTAAACCTATCATGTAGTATCTAAACCTATCATGTAGTATCTAAACCTATCATGTAGTATCTAAACCTATCATGTAGTATCTAAACCTATCATGTAGTACCTAAACCTATCATGTAGTATCTAAACCTATCATGTAGTATCTAAACCTATCGTGTAGTATCTAAACCTATCATGTAGTATCTAAACCTATCATGTAGTATCTAAACATATCATGTAGTATCTAAACCTATCATGTAGTATCTAAACCTATCATGTAGTATCTAAACCTGTCATGTAGTATCTAAACCTGTCATGTAGTCTCTAAACCTATCATGTAGTCTCTAAACCTATCATGTAGTGTCTAAGCCTATCATGTAGTATCTAAAACTATCATGTAGTGTCTAAACCTGTCATGTAGTGTCTAAACCTATCATGTAGTATCTAAACCTATCATGTAGTATCTAAACCTATCATGTAGTATCTAAACCTATCATGTAGTATCTAAACCTATCATGTAGTATCTAAACCTATCATGTAGTATCTAAACCTATTATGTAGTATCTAAACCTATCATGTAGTGTCTAAACCTAACATGTAGAGTCTAAACCTATCATGTAGAGTCTAAACCTATCATGTAGAATCTAAACCTATCATGTAGAATCTAAACCTATCATGTAGTATCTAAACCTATCATGTAGTATCTAAACCTATCATGTAGAATCTAAACCTATCATGTAGAATCTAAACTTTTCATGTAGAATCTAAACCTATCATGTAGAATCTAAACCTATCATGTAGAATCTAAACCTATCATGTAGTATCTAAACCTATCATGTAGAATCTAAACCTATCATGTAGTATCTAAACCTATCATGTAGTCTCTAAACCTATCATGTAGTGTCTAAACCTATCATGTAGTATCTAAACCTATCATGTAGTGTCTAAACCTGTCATGTAGTATCTAAACCTATCATGTAGTATCTAAACCTATCATGTAGTATCTAAACCTATCATGTAGTATCTAAACCTATCATGTAGTATCTAAACCTATCATTTAGTATCTAAACCTATCATGTAGTATCTAAACCTATCAAGTAGTGTCTAAACCTATCATGTAGTGTCTAAAACTATCATGTAGTATCTAAACCTATCATGTAGTGTCTAAACCTATCATGTAGTGTCTAAATCTATCATGTAGAGTCTAAACCTATCATGTAGAATCTAAACCTATCATGTAGAATCTAAACCTATCATGTAGAATCTAAACCTATCATGTAGTATCTAAACCTATCATGTAGTATCTAAACCTATCATGTAGAATCTAAACCTATCATGTAGAATCTAAACTTTTCATGTAGAATCTAAACCTATCATGTAGAATCTAAACCTATCATGTAGAATCTAAACCTATCATGTAGTATCTAAACCTATCATGTAGAATCTAAACCTATCATGTAGAATCTAAACCTATCATGTAGAATCTAAACCTATCATGTAGTATCTAAACCTATCATGTAGTATCTAAACCTATCATGTAGTATCTAAACCTATCATGTAGTATCTAAACCTATCATGTAGTATCTAAACCTATCATGTAGTATCTAAACCTATCATGTAGTATCTAAACCTATCATGTAGTATCTAAACCTATCATGTAGTATCTAAACCTATCATGTAGTATCTAAACCTATCATGTAGTATCTAAACCTATCATGTAGTATCTAAACCTATCATGTAGTATCTAAACCTATCATGTAGTATCTAAACCTGTCATGTAGTATCTAAACCTGTCATGTAGTATCTAAACCTATCATGTAGTGTCTAAACCTATCATGTAGTGTCTAAACCTATCATGTAGTGTCTAAACCTATCATGTAGTGTCTAAACCTGTCATGTAGTATCTAAACCTATCATGTAGTATCTAAACCTATCATGTAGTATCTAAACCTATCATGTAGTATTTAAACCTATCATGTAGTATCTAAACCTATCATGTAGTATCTAAACCTATCATGTAGTGTCTAAAACTATCATGTAGTATCTAATCCTATCATGTAGTATCTAAACCTATCATGTAGTGTCTAAACCTATCATGTAGAGTCTAAACCTATCATGTAGAATCTAAACCTATCATGTAGTATCTAAACCTGTCATGTAGTATCTAAACCTGTCATGTAGTCTCTAAACATATCATGTAGTCTCTAAACCTATCATGTAGTGTCTAAAACTATCATGTAGTGTCTAAACCTATCATGTAGTATCTAAACCTATCATGTAGTATCTAAACCTATCATGTAGTATCTAAACCTATCATGTAGTATCTAAACCTATCATGTAGTATCTAAACCTATCATGTAGTATCTAAACCTATCATGTAGTATTTAAACCTATCATGTAGTATCTAAACCTGTCATGTAGTATCTAAACCTGTCATGTAGAATCTAAACCTATCATGTAGAATCTAAACCTATCATGTAGAATCTAAACTTTTCATGTAGAATCTAAACCTATCATGTAGAATCTAAACCTATCATGTAGAATCTAAACCTATCATGTAGAATCTAAACCTATCATGTAGTATCTAAACCTATCATGTAGTATCTAAACCTATCATGTAGTATCTAAACCTATCATGTAGTATCTAAACCTATCATGTAGTATCTAAACCTATCATGTAGTACCTAAACCTATCATGTAGTATCTAAACCTATCATGTAGTATCTAAACCTATCGTGTAGTATCTAAACCTATCATGTAGTATCTAAACCTATCATGTAGTATCTAAACATATCATGTAGTATCTAAACCTATCATGTAGTATCTAAACCTATCATGTAGTATCTAAACCTGTCATGTAGTATCTAAACCTGTCATGTAGTCTCTAAACCTATCATGTAGTCTCTAAACCTATCATGTAGTGTCTAAGCCTATCATGTAGTATCTAAAACTATCATGTAGTGTCTAAACCTGTCATGTAGTGTCTAAACCTATCATGTAGTATCTAAACCTATCATGTAGTATCTAAACCTATCATGTAGTATCTAAACCTATCATGTAGTATCTAAACCTATCATGTAGTATCTAAACCTATCATGTAGTATCTAAACCTATTATGTAGTATCTAAACCTATCATGTAGTGTCTAAACCTAACATGTAGAGTCTAAACCTATCATGTAGAGTCTAAACCTATCATGTAGAATCTAAACCTATCATGTAGAATCTAAACCTATCATGTAGTATCTAAACCTATCATGTAGTATCTAAACCTATCATGTAGAATCTAAACCTATCATGTAGAATCTAAACTTTTCATGTAGAATCTAAACCTATCATGTAGAATCTAAACCTATCATGTAGAATCTAAACCTATCATGTAGTATCTAAACCTATCATGTAGAATCTAAACCTATCATGTAGTATCTAAACCTATCATGTAGTCTCTAAACCTATCATGTAGTGTCTAAACCTATCATGTAGTATCTAAACCTATCATGTAGTGTCTAAACCTGTCATGTAGTATCTAAACCTATCATGTAGTATCTAAACCTATCATGTAGTATCTAAACCTATCATGTAGTATCTAAACCTATCATGTAGTATCTAAACCTATCATTTAGTATCTAAACCTATCATGTAGTATCTAAACCTATCAAGTAGTGTCTAAACCTATCATGTAGTGTCTAAAACTATCATGTAGTATCTAAACCTATCATGTAGTGTCTAAACCTATCATGTAGTGTCTAAATCTATCATGTAGAGTCTAAACCTATCATGTAGAATCTAAACCTATCATGTAGAATCTAAACCTATCATGTAGAATCTAAACCTATCATGTAGTATCTAAACCTATCATGTAGTATCTAAACCTATCATGTAGAATCTAAACCTATCATGTAGAATCTAAACTTTTCATGTAGAATCTAAACCTATCATGTAGAATCTAAACCTATCATGTAGAATCTAAACCTATCATGTAGTATCTAAACCTATCATGTAGAATCTAAACCTATCATGTAGAATCTAAACCTATCATGTAGAATCTAAACCTATCATGTAGTATCTAAACCTATCATGTAGTATCTAAACCTATCATGTAGTATCTAAACCTATCATGTAGTATCTAAACCTATCATGTAGTATCTAAACCTATCATGTAGTATCTAAACCTATCATGTAGTATCTAAACCTATCATGTAGTATCTAAACCTATCATGTAGTATCTAAACCTATCATGTAGTATCTAAACCTATCATGTAGTATCTAAACCTATCATGTAGTATCTAAACCTATCATGTAGTATCTAAACCTATCATGTAGTATCTAAACCTATCATGTAGTATCTAAACCTGTCATGTAGTATCTAAACCTGTCATGTAGTATCTAAACCTATCATGTAGTGTCTAAACCTATCATGTAGTGTCTAAACCTATCATGTAGTGTCTAAACCTATCATGTAGTGTCTAAACCTGTCATGTAGTATCTAAACCTATCATGTAGTATCTAAACCTATCATGTAGTATCTAAACCTATCATGTAGTATTTAAACCTATCATGTAGTATCTAAACCTATCATGTAGTATCTAAACCTATCATGTAGTGTCTAAAACTATCATGTAGTATCTAATCCTATCATGTAGTATCTAAACCTATCATGTAGTGTCTAAACCTATCATGTAGAGTCTAAACCTATCATGTAGAATCTAAACCTATCATGTAGTATCTAAACCTGTCATGTAGTATCTAAACCTGTCATGTAGTCTCTAAACATATCATGTAGTCTCTAAACCTATCATGTAGTGTCTAAAACTATCATGTAGTGTCTAAACCTATCATGTAGTATCTAAACCTATCATGTAGTATCTAAACCTATCATGTAGTATCTAAACCTATCATGTAGTATCTAAACCTATCATGTAGTATCTAAACCTATCATGTAGTATCTAAACCTATCATGTAGTATTTAAACCTATCATGTAGTATCTAAACCTGTCATGTAGTATCTAAACCTGTCATGTAGTATCTAAACCTATCATGTAGTCTCTAACCCTTTCATGTAGTGTCTAAACCTATCATGTTGTGTCTAAACCTATCATGTAGTGTCTAAACCTGTCATGTAGTATCTAAACCTATCATGTAGTATCTAAACCTATCATGTAGTATCTAAACCTATCATGTAGTATCTAAACCTATCATGTAGTATCTAAACCTATCATTTAGTATCTAAACCTATCATGTAGTATCTAAACCTATCATGTAGTATCTAAACCTATCATGTAGTGTCTAAAACTATCATGTAGTATCTAAACCTATCATGTAGTATCTAAACCTATCATGTAGTATCTAAACCTATCATGTAGTGTCTAAATCTATCATGTAGAGTCTAAACCTATCATGTAGAATCTAAACCTATCATGTAGAATCTAAACCTATCATGTAGTATCTAAACCTATCATGTAGTATCTAAACCTATCATGTAGAATCTAAACTTTTCATGTAGAATCTAAACCTATCA
The DNA here is from genome assembly GCF_029448725.1 of Salvelinus fontinalis. Lineage (NCBI taxonomy): Eukaryota > Metazoa > Chordata > Actinopteri > Salmoniformes > Salmonidae > Salvelinus > Salvelinus fontinalis. Next base: position 862,474 of record NW_026600235.1, read on the forward strand.
TGTAGAATCTAAACCTATCATGTAGAATCTAAACCTATCATGTAGAATCTAAACCTATCATGTAGAATCTAAACCTATCATGTAGTATCTAAACCTATCATGTAGAATCTAAACCTATCATGTAGTATCTAAACCTATCATGTAGTATCTAAACCTATCATGTAGTATCTAAACCTATCATGTAGTATCTAAACCTATCATGTAGTATCTAAACCTATCATGTAGTATCTAAACCTATCATGTAGTACCTAAACCTATCATGTAGTATCTAAACCTATCATGTAGTATCTAAACCTATCATGTAGTATCTAAACCTATCATGTAGTATCTAAACCTATCATGTAGTATCTAAACCTATCATGTAGTATCTAAACCTATCATGTAGTATCTAAACCTATCATGTAGTATCTAAACCTATCATGTAGTATCTAAACCTATCATGTAGTATCTAAACCTATCATGTAGTGTCTAAACCTATCATGTAGTATCTAAACCTATCATGTAGTATCTAAACCTATCATGTAGTGTCTAAACCTATCATGTAGTATCTAAACCTATCATGTAGTATCTAAACCTATCATGTAGAATCTAAACCTATGATGTAGAATCTAAACCTATCATGTAGTATCTAAACCTATCATGTAGAATCTAAACCTATCATGTAGAATCTAAACCTATCATGTAGAATCTAAACCTATCATGTAGAATCTAAACCTATCATGTAGTCTCTAAACCTATCATGTAGTATCTAAACCTATCATGTAGTATCTAAACCTATCATGTAGTATCTAAACCTATCATGTAGTATCTAAACCAATCATGTAGTATCTAAACCAATCATGTAGTGTCTAAACCTATCATGTAGTATCTAAACCTATCATGTAGTATCTAAACCTATCATGTAGTATCTAAACCTGTCATGTAGTATCTAAACCTGTCATGTAGTATCTAAACCTGTCATGTAGTGTCTAAACCTATCATGTAGTGTCTAAACCTATCATGTAGTCTCTAAACCTATCATGTAGTGTCTAAGCCTATCATGTAGTATCTAAAACTATCATGTAGTGTCTAAACCTGTCATGTAGTGTCTAAACCTATCATGTAGTATCTAAACCTATCATGTAGTATCTAAACCTATCATGTAGTATCTAAACCTATCATGTAGTATCTAAACCTATCATGTAGTATCTAAACCTATCATGTAGTATCTAAACCTATCATGTAGTATCTAAACCTATCATGTAGTATCTAAACCTATCATGTAGTGTCTAAACCTAACATGTAGAGTCTAAACCTATCATGTAGAGTCTAAACCTATCATGTAGAATCTAAACCTATCATGTAGAATCTAAACCTATCATGTAGAATCTAAACCTATCATGTAGTATCTAAACCTATCATGTAGAATCTAAACCTATCATGTAGAATCTAAACTTTTCATGTAGAATCTAAACCTATCATGTAGAATCTAAACCTATCATGTAGAATCTAAACCTATCATGTAGTATCTAAACCTATCATGTAGAATCTAAACCTATCATGTAGTATCTAAACCTATCATGTAGTCTCTAAACCTATCATGTAGTGTCTAAACCTATCATGTAGTATCTAAACCTATCATGTAGTGTCTAAACCTGTCATGTAGTATCTAAACCTATCATGTAGTATCTAAACCTATCATGTAGTATCTAAACCTATCATGTAGTATCTAAACCTATCATGTAGTATCTAAACCTATCATTTAGTATCTAAACCTATCATGTAGTATCTAAACCTATCAAGTAGTGTCTAAACCTATCATGTAGTATCTAAACCTATCATGTAGTATCTAAACCTATCATGTAGTATCTAAACCTATCATGTAGTATCTAAACCTATCATGTAGTATCTAAACCTATCATGTAGTATCTAAACCTATCATGTAGTATCTAAACCTATCATGTAGTATCTAAACCTATCATGTAGTATCTAAACCTATCATGTAGTATCTAAACCTATCATGTAGTATCTAAACCTGTCATGTAGTATCTAAACC